>NC_080543.1:109777824-110077824 GCF_028640845.1 Ahaetulla prasina | reverse complement strand
GCTCCTGTTCTTCCAACAATTCCAACCTGAAAGACAAAAAATAGAAAAACATATACTAGGGGAAGAAGGACTTTATAAAGCACTGCTTCTAATTATCTTGTTTATTTTGCCTCTTGTAAGGCAAGATGTACACGGTAGATATTAGGCAACAAAAGATGCATAAATATTGTCTTTTAAAGGAAGATTTTCTCAGCATTTGAATGATCTAAACCTATTGTTTGATAATATAGTGATTTCAATTCATTTTTCTCATGCGAAGTAGGACTCAAACAAATATTTTCCCGGTTTAGCACATGTGAAGAGACGGCTTATTAAGACTTCTACTCTCGCCCTTAAAGCATAACTATCTTATTCCAGTCTTTAAATTGAACTCAAATGTTAATGTAATTTTATATGTTTCTGAAACTAAGTTTGTCTAGCTTCAGGCCCTGGGTAGCTTATAAAACATTATTAATATTTGCTTTCGAATAGGAATAACGGTGCTTTTGACTCACAATCTCAAGAGTAAATATTATGAGTGGTCTTTTTATAAACCTTCTGTCGTAATATCAGGAGTACAGGAATAAACATATATTTCTTTTATATTAAGAAAGTGAAACAGACTTCTTAGATCCAAAGTCTACTTATCAATTTCTAGCTCAGCCATCAGAGACAATAATTAATTGTATTGAGTTTATTAATCAGCAAAGAGAGGGAGAACAAGTGATTGATTGATTAATAAGCTGATTAAGTGCCCTCAAGTTGGTATCAATTTTTATTTGAGTGACAGATCAATTCTCTCCAAGATGATCTGTCTTCAAGTTGGCCTTTTAGTTCCATTCATTGTAGCTGAAAACTGAATCTATCCACCTTGCTGTCAATCATCCACTTCTTTTCTTTCTTTCAACTTTTCCCAGAATTATGGGCTTCTCAAAGGAACTGCCAAAATATTACAGTTTGACCCCAATCACTGATATCTTAAGTGCAAATTCTGAATTGATTTGTGGGTTTTTTGTAGTTATCCATCATATTCTCAACAGTCTTCTCCAATATCAAAAATTAAAAGCATCGGATGCATTTTCTATCATTCAAACTCCAGGTTTTGTAATCCTATGAGGTCATGATGAAAACCTGAACAATTCTAATACTTGTAATTACAGTCAGGCCTGGACATCTGAAGATTTTTTCTAATATTGTCCTCTTTAAATTCAAATAACTATACTGAAACTGAATCAGGCTTCAACTTCACAATTAAAATATCTAAATTGTGCTTAAAATTGCTCTGTATTCCTGTATAACATTCCTGTATTTCCTAAAATACAGGAATATTAAAATAGATTGCTATTTAAAAAAAACAACAGAATGTTGTCCCTGACATTTGTGCCATATCAGAGGAAGAGGAAAAAGATCAAAAACAAGATGTGTAAACCTAACAATTTTTTTTTCAAATGAGCTGAGAAGTCAATAATGTGAATTTCACATGATGAAAACCATTTCTGCATTAACCCCCATTTTTTTAAAAAAAAAATCTGCTGAAAGTTTGTCAATAATATGATGATACCTTTAAACGCATTTCTCATATTACTTGCGTCTTTAATTAGGAAATGCTGCATTTTATCTCCATTAGTATTTTTTTTAAAAAAAAAAATCAAGATGTATACTGTGAAATCAGGAGCGGTGAGATTCTGAATTCACATTCACTAGGAGGTACTACCTAGCATAAGATCACAGCAACATTCAGAAATTCTTCAAACTTCCCTTTCAGCCACTAAAGCCCACCAGCTGTTTTTCTTCACTTGGGGCAATGTGATTTACCCTCCTCTTTGTATCAGCCGAATAATTGGAGAATTAGTTGAGACAAACTCTCAGCAACCTCTCTTTCAGTTGTCTTAATCGCTGCAGATGGAAGTTCCTGAGGGAACTTGGCTGATCATAAAAACACTAAACGAAGTCAAAGTCTATCTTTTCTTAGAAGGGAAACCTTAAGAAGATCCCAGAAGAGTAGCCCCAGACTGTAAAGTCACAGAATGCAGTCCCAAAAGCAGCAGTGGCAAACCACTTCCTTATTCCTGCTAAGAAAACAGCCCAAGTAGTGGTGCATTCATTCAGCAACATATTCCCTCTCTTCCTAGTCATGTTCCTTTGGTTTGTTATTTTGCATGGCATCTGAATCCTTATCCACTATTAGAAGAGCGTATGACTACTGCAAGAGTTGGCCCAAAGGCAAATAAAAGTATGAAAGTGATAAAGAGATATCCTGCATAAATCCGTAGAGGCTTCCGCTTACCCATGAAGTCATCTCTGCAAAATAAATGCCACGCTTTTTATATAGTAGATTTACATAAATAGCAACTTAAATAGTGGAATTATTCTTTCTGAGATTAACCAGGAATTAGGGGGATGAAGCAGCATCTTACAAAATGGGAGATAAATCTAAGAAGAGAACTGAAGAGACTCATAATCTAACCCGAAACCTAACCTCCCTCCCTAATTGCTCATTCAAGCTGTTTCACAGTATTTGTAAAACCATGCTTGCAAATCTTCCAGTGCTTCAGGTAGGGCAAACAATCCTGGGCTGAATTAATCCAAGGTTTCAGATTTATTATATTTCTCTCCTGGACCAGCCTAGGATAATATTTAAAACTAGAAAATCATGAATCTTTCCAAACCTAATATCTACTGCATAATACAAACTATAAAAAGGTAATTAAAAATTAAATTTATAGCCTAGAACTTGAAAATCCATTTTATAAGACTTAAATCTACAAAGTACAACTAAGTAACATGGTTCTTATTAAGCATACATACAGTAACATATCAAAATTAATGTATAAGCTAATCGTTGCAAACTATTACAGAATTAATGAAGTGTGATATAATATTATTCTACACTATCTATAAAAATAAAAATATGAAAGTAGTAAAATATTCATGCTAATAGGCAATAATACTTCTTAATACTGTTAACCAAAATGACTAGAAAACTAAAGACAGAAATACGCTAATACAAGAATTTTATAGTCTCTATTAATAATCAGTTCCTAGAAGATTTCACAATCTGCTGCAGAAAGCATAACAATGCTGTATGTCAGAATTATAAGCAAAAAAAGTAGAAAGACCTAAATTGATCATTATGAACAGCATGTAAATACTGAGGAAATAAGAGATTGTCAAATGTCTCTATAAAATGAGTGCTAAAGAAAGCCAATTATTTCAGTATGCTAATATTCAAAGGGACATAAGAGGTTGGTCTCAGCATTTAAAATCTCTCACGGTCTTAAGTCTCCTGAGAAACTGGCCCCAAATAACTGAATGAGGATGAATTTGAAGGTAGGTATTCCCAGTCCTAGTCTAACATCCTAAATATTATACCATTATCATATTAATATATAATTAATCATTAATATAATAATACAAATCATCTAACAACATATTATTCCAGAATCTAATTGATTATTCTTCAGTGAAAAATCAGATTAAGGTTGAACAAAGACAGACATTTTTCCAATTTCTCAGATCAGCCAAAGTTGATTTGAGTAGCCCTATACATTGTAAGCCGCCCTGAGTCTTCGGAGAAGGGCGGGGTATAAATGTAAACAAAAAAAAAAAAAAAAAGTGATAAAATGCTGTACAATCAGGCCAGAAATGCACTAACAAGGGAGATAAGAGCAGCAAAAAGAAGCTACTCTGAAAAGCTAAAGAATCAGTTTTCAGCAAATGAACCAGCAAACATGTGGAAAACTCTTAAAAATATCACCGGCTATGGCAAACCTCCTTCCCAGGCTGAAGGTAATCAACAACTGGCAGATGACCTGAATGAGTTTTACTGCAGGTTTGAAAGGAAACTACAGCCACCTATCTCCACAACCCCCATCTCAGACACACCAACAACAGCCAAGCCTCCTACAACTGACCCCATTTCATTGGGTTCACAACCCCTAGTGATCACAGAAAAGGAAGTGCAGGACCTATTTCACAGACAAAAGCCAGGAAAAGCTCCAGGCCCAGACAAGATAACTCCTTCTTGCTTAAAAGTCTGTGCTGACGAATTGGCTACTAATATCTTGGAAATTTTCAATAAATCACTAGAGATGTGTTATGTTCCTTCTTGCTTCAAACGCTCTATCATCATCCCAGTGCCGAAGAAGCCCACCATCAAGGAACTGAATGACTACAGACCAGTTGCTTTAACATCTGTAGTCATGAAAACCTTTGAAAGGCTAGTGCTTTCCTACCTGAAAACCATCACGGATCCGCTGTTAGACCCCTTGCAATTTGCATACCGAGCAAATAGATCAACAGATGATGCTGTTAATATGGCTCTGCACTACATCCTACAACATCTTGAGTCTCCAAAGACCTATGCAAGGGTCCTTTTTGTAGACTTTAGTTCAGCATTCAATACCATCATTCCAGACATTCTTCTAACTAAGCTAAACCAGCTACAGGTACCGGAACAGACTTGTAAGTGGATCACAAGCTTCCTAACAAACAGGAAGCAGCAGGTGAAGCTAAGCAAGATCACATCAAATACCTGTACAATTAGCACAGGGGCCCCCCAAGGCTGTGTGCTCTCCCCACTTCTCTTCTCTCTGTATACCAATGACTGCATCTCCAATGATCCATCTGTTAAGCTACTGAAGTTTGCAGATGACACAACAGTGATTGGTCTCATTCGAGACAATGACGAATCCGCATATAGACGAGAGGTGCAACCAAAACAATCTGTAACTGAACACACTCAAAACCGTAGAAATGGTGGTAGACTTTAGGAGAAACCCTTCTATACTTCCACCTCTCACAATACTTGACAACACAGTATCAACAGTAGAAACCTTCAAATTTCTGGGTTCTATCATATCGCAAGATCTCAAATGGACAGCTAACATCAAAAACATCATTAAAAAAGGACAACAAAGAATGTTCTTTCTGCGCCAACTCAGTAAGCTCAAACTGCCCAAGGAGCTGCTGATCCAATTCTACAGAGGAATTATTGAGTCTGTCATTTGCACCTCTATAACTGTCTGGTTCGGTTCTGCAACCCAACAAGAAAAACACAGACTTCAGAGGATAATTAGAACTGCAGAAAAAATAATTGCTACCAACCTGCCTTCCATTGAGGACCTGTATACTGCACGAATCAAGAAGAGAGCCGTGAAAATATTTGCAGATCCCTCGCATCCTGGACATAAACTGTTTCAACTCCTACCCTCAAAACGACGCTATAGAGCACTGCACACCAGAACAACTAGACACAAGAACAGTTTTTTCCCGAAGGCCATCACTCTGCTAAACAAATAATTCCATCAACACTGTCAGACTATTTACTGAATCTGCACTATTAATCGTTTCATAGTTCCCATCACCAATCTCTTTCCACTTATGACTGTATGACTATAACTTGTTGCTGGCAATCCTTATGATTTATATTGATATATTGACCATCTATTGTGTTGTAAACGTTGTACCTTGATGAACGTATCTTTTCTTTTATGTACACTGAGAGCATATGCACCAAGACAAATTCCTTGTGTGTCCAATCACACTTGGCCAATTAAAAATTCTATTCTATTCTATTCTAAAATCATCTGCTACAATGTCCTTCCTGTCAATGACTACTTCAGCTTCAACCACAACAATACACAAGCCCACAATAGATACAAACTTAAAGTGAATCGCTCCAATCGATTGCAGAAAATATGACTTCAGTAACAGAGTTGTTAATGCCTGGAATGCACTACCAGACTCTGTGGTTTCATCCCAAAAAACCCACAATGTTAACCCTAGACTGGCTACTGTTGACTTTGCCCCATTCCTAAGAGGTCTGTAAGAGGCGTGCTTAAGAGCACCAGCGTGCCTACCATCCCTGTCCTAATGTTCTCTTTAATTGCATTCATTTTATGTATTCAATTCATGCTTATACTTTTATATATTATCGAATATGTACTTGACAAAATAAATAAATAAAAATAAAATAAATAAAATAGAATTTTTTATTGGTGAAGTGTGATTGGACACACAAGGAATTTGTCTTGGTGCGTACGCTCTCGGTGTAGATAAAAGAAAAGATACATTCGTCAAGTGATGATGTGATCAAAATTCAAATGCTTGGCAACGGGTTCATACTTACAACGGTCACAGTGTCCCTGGGTCATGTGATCTCCTTTTTGTGACTTTCTGACAAGCAAAGTCAATGGGGGAGCCAGATTCAGTTAACAACCGGGTTACTAACTTATTAGCTGCAGTGATTCACATAACAACTGTGGCAATAAAGGTCTTAAAATGGGACAAAGCTCATTTAAACTAATGTCCCACTTAACAACAGAAATTTTGGGCTCAAGTGTGGTTGTAATTTGAGGACTACCTACAGGCAATGTGTGAAGTCAAGCCTGTGGAACCCAACCACGATTAAGATTCTTTTTACCATTCTGACTCAAAAGTAAAATTAACACATACATACTTTTTCTTTAGATTTAATTAAAACAGACAAATGTTTCAACACCAAAGGACCATCCGCACTGTAAGCGAAGTTCACATCATCAAATGCAATCACTCCTTCAGTTGGCCACTCCGCTGGTGGACGTTTGTGTGTATGCCATGGTGCTTCCTGTTCCAATTCGGTGTATTCCGTTACTCGTTCCACTGATATCATCTGAAAAAGAGAAACAAATATTGATTCCTAGGTATTTACTGATTTACAATGCACTCGAGGATTGATTTTCAGGTTTTCAGTAGAATCAGATTCAATACTTGCCACAATTATTTCTACCTGAATAAATACACTTGTGAGAAAAGGGGGAGGAGCATAAATCAAATAAATAAGTGAAAAAATAGTTTGAAGTAATCTTATTTTCATATATCTGGAACAAACCTACAATATATCTTGGTGTTAATCTATGTCTTCTATATCTGAAAACAACACTCCACAACTGTGGGACTTATAAAGCTTAATTATATCCCTCTTCAGTGTACACTAGAGTAAACTACAGCTATTAAATATATACCATACACCTTTTTCTTTACCAGTGTGCTATCCTGCATATCTTAAATAATCCTTGTGTTGGTAGTGGACAACTGGAAGCTTGCTTTGTAGAGCTGTTCACAGTGTATTAGTTTACAAACATGAAATAGAACAGAGAACAGAGAACATATAATAATTAGAGACCGTCTAATCCAGCTCCTTGCTTAAGCAGGAGAGTTTATATCACAGATCTCCAGTCTCTTCATGAAAACATCCAGTGATAGAGCTCCCACAACGTCCAGCGCTAAGCCATTCCATGGATTAATCATTCTCACTGTCAGGAAATTTCTCCCTAGTTCTAAGTTCAAGGTCTCGTTAATGAACTGCCACCCATTACTTCTTGTCCTGCCTTCAGGGCTTTAGAAAATAGATTGACCCCCTCTTCTTTGTGACAGCCCCTCAAGCACCGGAGGACTACTATCATATCACCCATACTCCTTTTCGTTAGTCGGGATATACCTAGTTTCTTCAATCTTTTATTGTATGGTTTAGCCTCTAGATTCCTTATCATATTTGTTGCTGTTCTTTGCACTCTTTCTAAGGTCTCAATATATTTTTTGTATCGTGATGACTAGAACTGGATGCAGTATTCCAAGTGTGATCTCACTAATGCAGTATAAAGTGGTACTATCGTAGCACTTCATGTGATCTTGAAACTATTCCTCCGTTGATGCAGTCTAGGACTGCATTCGCTTTTTTGGCAGCTGCAGCACACAGCTTGCTCATACCTAAGTGATGGTCTACTAGGATACCTAGATCCCTCTGAAGTTGCTACTACTGAGCCAGGTACAATCTATTTAATAGCTGCGCATTTGGTTTTTCTTGCCGATGTGTAGCATCTTACTTTTTTTTTAATCACTGAATTGCATTTTATTAAATAGGGCCCAGTGTTCAAGTCTGTCAAGATCCTTCTGGATCTTGAGATTATCTTCCAAAGTGTCAGCTATTGCCCTGAGCTTGATGTCATCTGCAAATCTGATGAGTTCTCCTTCTATCCCCTCATCTAGATAATTTATGAAGATGCTGAAGAGTACTGGGCCGGAGAAAGAACCTTGAGGTACCCCACTCCATGCTTCCCTTCATGTACATGTTGTTCCATCGAAGACCATCTCCTGAATATGGTTGGTCAGCCAGTTGCAAATCCATCTGATGGTGGTACAGTCTATCCCACGTTATTCTATCTTACCAAGAAGTAGGCTATGGTCTACTTTGTCAAATGCCCTACTGAAATCAAACTCCGGGGTGAGTTATCATCTGTACGCTGATGATACTCAGCTGTACTTTTCCACCCCGGACCACCCCAATGAAGCTGTCGAAGTGCTGTCCCGGTGCCTGGAAGCCGTACGGGTCTGGATGGGGAGAAACAGACTCAGGCTCAATCCCTCCAAGACGGAGTGGCTGTGGATGCCGGCACTGCATAGTCAGCTGCAGCCGCAGCTGGCTGTGGGGGGCGAGTTATTGGCCCCAACGGAGAGGGTGCGCAACTTGGGTGTCCTCTTGGATGGGCGGCTGTCGTTTGACGATCATTTGGCGGCCGTCTCCAGGAGGGCCTTCCACCAAGTACACTTGGTGCGCCAGTTGCGCCCCTTTCTTGACCGGGATGCCTTATGCACGGTCACTCATGCCCTTGTCACTTCCCGCTTGGACTATTGCAATGCTCTCTACATGGGGCTGCCCTTAAAGTGCACCCGGAGGCTGCAGCTAGTTCAGAATGCAGCTGCGCGGGTAATAGTGGGAGCGACTCGTTGCTCCCATGTAACACCAATCCTGCGCAGCTTGCACTGGCTTCCTGTGGTCTTCGGTGCGCTCAAGATTTTGGTTACCACCTTTAAAGCGCCCATGGCTTAGGACCCGGTACTTACGGGACCGCCTGCTGTTACCTTTGCCTCCCACCGACCAGACGCTCACACAGAGAGGGCCTTCTCAGGGTGCCGCCCGCCAAGCAATGCCGGCTGGCGGCCCCCAGGGGAAGGGCCTTCTCTGTTGGAGCTCCTACGCTCTGGAATGAACTTCCCCCTGGTTTACATCAAGTGCCTGATCTTCGGACCTTCCGCCGTGAGCTGAAAACGCACCTATTTATTCAAGCGGGACTGGATTGATATTTTATTGGGGTATTTATGTCTTTTGATTTTAAATGGTTTTAAAAATTTTGGCCATGTTATAATATTTCTTTTTAATTTCTTTTTAATGTTTATATATTGTATTTTTACTAGGCTGTACACCGCCCTGAGTCCTTCGGGAGAAGGGCGGTATAAAAATTGAAATAAATAAATAAATAAATAAATAAATAAACTATGCCCACAGCATTTTCCTTATCCGTGATGTAATAATTATATATGAATTTTACAAAAAATCTCCCTTTTAACAACACTGCAGTCCCTATTTAGGGTACAGTTGGGGCAAAGGGATAGAACTGAACCTTTACTGTTGGGATGCCCTGCCTGACATCTATGCAGAGTTCAGAGCAGATATTTTAACTTTGTGACCTTGGAGAGAAACATCTGCTGCTATTTAGGATTGAACTTTCAACCTTCCAAGTGGGAAGTGTCTTCACCACCAGGCCACCATGCAGTTCTTATTAATTATATAATAATATATATTTTTATATATTAATTATATAATATTGTTTAGTAAAATTAAAATTAAATATATAATAATAACATTATATATATAAAACACTCATTTAATATATATTGTAATATAACACTCATTTAATATATGTACACACTCACTCTTTCCTCCCTTATGTATTCATCTCACCATGCTGGGCTTCCATTATGCTCTCTGTATGAAAAACTACCATGACTGAAATTCTTCCTTCTCCCTCTAAGAAGAGGTTGCCATCTTTGTTTTCCTTCATGGAAAGTTCTTTCATAATTCTCAACTGACTTTTTTTGTCACAAATGAAACAAATATATGTGTCCCAGGATAATTTTGCAAGATCCAAACTGGGTCGGTCACCGGGACTGACTCAGATTGGATCTTGACTTTTTTGTATTCAAAATAACTTGTATTGTATTGTTAGTTGCGAAGTCATGTCCAACCCATCGTGATCCCATGGACAATGTTCCTCCAGGCCTTCCTATCCTCTACCATCCTCTGGAGTCCATTTAAGCTCACACCAACTGCTTCAGTGACTCCATCCAGCCACCTCATTCTCTGTCGTCCCCTTCTTCTTTTGCCTTCAATCTTCCCCAGCATTAGGCAATTCTCCAGTGAGTCCTTCCTTCTCATTAGGTGGCCAAAGTATTTCAGTTTCATCTTCAGGATCTGGCCTTCTAAAGAGCAGTCAGGGTTGATCTCCTCTACGACTGACTTGTTTGTTCACCTTGCAGTCCAAGGGACTTGCAGGAGTCTTCTCCAGCACCAGAGTTCAAAGGCCTCAATAACTTACGTCCCCACAACACAAAAGGATGGAGGCAACATCAGCTGTATTAGAGCAAGGGTATCAAATTTGCGGCCCACAGGCTGCAAGCATCATGTGCAGGCCATGCCAACTCCAGCTCCACGAAGTGGGAAAATGTCATGATACGTCACTTGACGGCAACGTGATGTCACAAGTTTGACACCCCTGTATTAGAGCAAGGGAACCAACAGGGCAAAATGTCTCTGGGCTTCCAATGCAGCAGGGTTTTTACATAATTTACAGAAACAATTGTTTATTACCAGATTTTCAACTTCTGCACTTTGTCGAACTCCCCACTGGAACATTCCTGTGAGAGTGATTGCATAGGATAAAGCGAGGCCCACCTTTCCAGCATCAAGAGCTGCAAAACAAGAAAGAAGGCAAGTATAAAGAATTTTGAATGAACAATTTTCTTCAAGTTTAATCATCTATTTTATGAAATTGAAAATATAAAATGTATGAAATTACACAAACTAAATACATATGCATATGGGCTCTATATATGTATAGGAAATATGTTCTCCAGGAAATATATATATATACTTATCAAATTTGTGTTTGCTGATAAAGAAATAAATATATATAGTGTTAAATTTATATTTACTGACAAAAAAATAAAGGGAGACTAGTATAGATCTATTTCAAGCTATTTAGTTCTCATCAGCTAGCCATACCCTTCTGGGATTCAAACCCAGGCTTGCTTGCATATTAGGCAGATATATTTACCTCTAAGCCAAAGGTTCTCCTTGCTTTTCAGCTGTACCAGGGGAAAGATTAAGTAGGTTTTTTTCCCTATCGAAGCAACCTGGTCTACCCCAAATATGGGAGGGAGTATACTGTTTCCCTTTCGCCTTTCAGCCCCAATCCAGGAGCCCTCACAGGCAGTTGCTTACTTGACAAACTGTATGTATGTATGTATATACACACAAACACACACACACACACACACACGTTCTTAAATGAAGGATTTTAACAAAGAGGAATCTATTATTTATAAAAAAAATAAAGAACATTAAGAGGAAATTCATTTGTTGTAGCAAAATATTAACAGAAATTTTAACTTACTGATTGATTTAATTTATTAAAATTTTATATTGCCTGACTTCCAACGGCTGGGCAGTTCATCGATAAAAACAAAGATGGCACATTCGGACAACAATCAAAACAAACCAGATTACCCAAAAATTATCTGGAGGAAGTACTGTCTCATTACCAGTAACTGGCTTGTGAAAAGAATTTATTCACTTGCTGTCGGTAACATAGCTAGAAAAATATGAGACGGCAAACGACAGTAGATAATAGGATAATAGTATAATGTTTTCTTACTCTGTGCAAGTAGCAAAGAGCCAAAGACCATCACTATCACAAAGATGGCACAGATGGCATCCAAGCGTACAGCAAACCAGCGAGATGTAGTCAGAAATAGGAACCAAGCTTCTGAAAGCAAAAAGAAGAAAGGGAGATTGTTCAGATGCAACAGATACAACATTAACAGGGCTGAAACAATTTGATTGTATAAATTCAGTCTTATCTTTGAAACTGATTTTGGAAATTCAGGAAGGAAACAGATTTTTCAAACAGTTCCATTATACCTCTAAGGATATATAGTGATACAGATGGTCCTCAACTTGTGACTACAATTGGGGCCAGCATTTATGTTGCTAAGGAAGGCAGTTGTTAAGTGAATTGTGCTCGATTTTATGATCTCTTTTGCCACAATTGATAAGGAAATCACTGCAGATGTTAAGTGAATCAGGCAGTCTTTAAGCAAATCAGGGTTTCCCCACTGACTTTCCTTGTTGGAAATCAACTGGGAAAGTCTTAAATGGTTATCCCATAATTCCATAAATATATGCCAGTTGCCAAGTGCTCAAATTTTGGTCATTTGACATGTAGATCAGGGGTAAAATGCTATCAGTTCAGACCAGTTCACCTGAACCAATAGTAAAAAATGCTACCAGTTCAGGCAAACTGGTAGTACAAAATATACTACCGGTTCAAGTGAACCAGTATTTCTGACAATCAGCTGCGCCGCCCAATTTATATTCACTAGAAAGCAAGAAATCCCGCTTACTAGCGAATCTAAATCATGCAGCATAGCTGTTCCCCCCCACCCCACTGTTCTACTTACCTTTGCAGACTCAGAAAAGGCTTCTTAATCCTCCCTTTTCGGTCCGCATGCATGCGAAGCACACGTTTGGCGTGCACTGCACATGTGCGCGCAAAGAGAACCAGTAGCGAAGTGAACCGGTAACAGACTTCAGAGCATTTCATCCCTGATGTGGATGCTACAATAGTCATAAGTACAAGGACGGGTTGTAAGTCACTTTTTCCAATGACGTTGTAACTTCAAACAGTCACCAAACAAAGGCTTGTAAGTCGAGGACTGCCTGTACAGGTAGTGCTGGACTTACAACAGTTCATTTAGTGACCGTTCAAAGTTACAATGGCACTGAAAAAAGTGACAGGACCATTTTTCACAGTTACAACCTTTGCAGCCTCCCCGTGATCATGTGATCAAAATTCAGATGCTTGGCCACCGATTCATACTTACGACCGTTACAGTGTCCCGGGGTCATGTGATCACTTTTTGCAACCTTCTAACAAACAAAGTGAATGGGGAAGCCAGATTCACTTAACAACCAGAATACTAGCTTATCCATTGCAGTGATTCACTTAACAACTGTGGCAAGAAAGGTTGTAAAATAGGACAAAACTCACTTAACAACATAAATTCGGGGCTCAATTGTGATCATTAAGTCAAGGACTACCATATATCTCAATGAGATTTTTGAGAAGACAGCCAACATATGCCTCAGATGAAACAATGCTTCGTTCTCCTGCCTCATTCCATTTCTCAATTAGTGAATATAGTAGTTGAGGAAATAGTATACTGCAGGAAGAATCTTTCTTCTTGGTTCTGCTGAACTGGAAATTAATTACCTTGATCTTTTTTACAAACCTGTGTGCAGGTCTTGGTGTGCATCAAATAATTCTTGGAATCTTTGCTGTGCTTGAAAAGCACGAATTGTCCAAAGTCCCTGAAGAGATGATGATAAATGAGAAAAAACTGGGCTTCGAGCTGCAACAGAAAGATTAAAAGATGTCAGATTTCAAGAGAACTCTTTCATTATGATGACCTTTAATAGTACTGTGAGATATTAACTGAATCAATGTGTAATATTTATCACTGGTATTACAAAAACAGTAAGTGTTTCTCTAAAATTATCTTAATGCTTATTTAAAAATCATTATAAAATTATTGCCACCCAGAGTCACCTGAAACTGCAAGATGGGCGGCAAATAAATTTGATAAATAAATAAACAAACCAAAAAAATAAATAATGCAGAAGTTGCAGGGAGTGATACTCAACTGATATACATACAGCCATGATTAGGTTATCTTGTTCTTGAATCGTGATAGTCAGTAACAAAATTCACTCAGAAATATCTATATGACTTAGAATGTATCTTTCACAGTGAAGAACACAAAGCAAGAATAAAGTGGAATAATGTTGTTCATACCCACTCAGTACCAGGAGATCTGGCACAAAAGCTGAGCAGGCAATATTTTGAGACAGGTAGATAGAAATGCTGACTAGCAGTAGAAAGGCAGGGTTGTTGGGGGAGTGGGGTTGGGGGAATGGATAATGAAGAAAATGTAGTCTTTATGCTACAGTTATTCTGTAGGATTGAGGTCATTTAGCAATCTATAATATACAGTATTTAAGTAGGTTGCAGCTTCCTAGCTTGTCCTCTGTTTCTTTTGCAACAAGAGCTGTGGTGGCACAGTGGTTAGAATGCAGTATTGCAGGCTAAATCACTGCTTACTGTCAGGAGTTCGATCTGACCAGCTCAAGGTTGACTTAGCCTTCCATCCCTTCTGGGGTTGGTAAAAAGAGGACCCAGACTGTTGCGGGCAATGTGTTGACTCTGTAAACCGCTTACAGAGGGCTGTAAAGCACTGTGAAGCCCAACATAAGTCTAAGTGCTATTGGCTAGTGCTAACTCCAAATTTTCATATATTTTCATTACTAAGAATAAGGGATGTGTCAATTATAATTCATAGCTAAATTGCTGAAATAGAGAAAAGAGAAAACAGGATAATTTAAAAAACAAAACAAAATCAGAGGCAGGCAACTTGTGAGGTGCAAGAGTCACATTCCTTTTTTTCCCTCAGCCTCCAATGGTCACAGGGCTCATCCACTCTTTTTGGACTTATTCATTTAAAATAAAATTGGTGTATTAAGTACTGTGAGAGCTGAAAGCATTTCCTTCACTTTTTATTTCAGCAAATTTCTCAATCATTCCTAATGTCAAATACAGACAAAGCACATGGGAGGGTGTGCTCAACCAGTGAGAGAAAAAGATACATACGTTGTGTCTATTCCTGAGAACAAGAAATTAAAGAATTTTTGGAGTGCTGGAAATGGAACATTTTATACGTGCTGGAAATAGATTTTTATACGTGCCATTAAGGGCTACAAGAAGGGATGAGCCAAAGGAGTGTTCAAAATCACTACCAAAATACACATATACTCATGTTTTCCAGAAAATAAGACAGGAACTTATTTTCTTTTGGGCCAGAAAATAAGCACTAGGGCTTATTTTTCAGGGCTGTTGTGGCTGCGGCACCATGAGCATCCAAATGGAATGGGCTACACAGGCTCTTAAGTAAGGTTTATTTTGGGGGATAGAACTTATACTAGGACTCGTATTAGGCGCATGCCAGTGGTGAAATCCATTTTTTTCCCTACTGGTTCTGTGGGCATGGCTTAGTGGGTGTGGCCTGGTGGGCGTGGCAGAGGAAGGCTACTGCAAAATCTCTATTCCCACCCCACTCTGGGGCAAGCCAGAGGTGGTATTTGCCAGTTCTGCGAACAACTCAAAATTTTTGCTACCGGTTCTCCAGAACCTGTCTGAACCTGCTGGATTTCAGGTTCTGGCACATGCATAAAAACATGCTAGGGCTTATTTTTGGGATAGGTCTTATTTTCAGGAAAACAGGGGTATGTACAGGAGGAAAACCAACTCTGCATGCGAGGAATTTGCAGCAAGGAATGCAAGGATCCCCAAATCGTTAAAATTAAAACACCTACTGGTAGATTCCAAACGTTTGATATCTCTTGATGTATCCAAAAAGTAGCGTCGAAGAATTATGAAAACAATAAGAAGGGGAACCAACGGGATGAGAATCCAGGGTATCACAGCAATCGCCACGCCGACCACCCCACACACCTGAAGAAAGGTCTGCCAGAAGAAAAAGTAACCATCATCAAACATCTCTGTTTTCAAAAGTTCTTCTGAGAGTCCTGCACACAACACTCTACCAAGAGATAGTGAGAGCAAACCATCCCAAAGTCCATACAGTCATATAAATGGACATAATATTTGGGAAACATTTTCTAATTATTTCTACTAACACCCAAAACTCATTTATGGTCCTTCCACAACGTGCCCATTGTTCTAATTCCACAACAAAATTCAAAAGGGCAAGATGTTTGGCAAATCACAAGTCTCACTTGCTGTATCATTTCTGCCCACTCCAATCTGCAAGGTAATCATTTTAATGAACTAACTAAATGGCAATGGTTAAGATGCCTGAAAGGTACTTTTGAAGCATAAAAAAACAGCAACTAAGTTCCAGAAGCCCACAGCTGAACGCAATATGTGAAATTGTCACCACTTTTTATCAGTCTTGCTTGACCTCCAGTGATGGGTTTCAAAATTTTTTACTACCAGTTCTGTGGGTGTGGCTTGGTGGGCGTGGCATGGCTTTGTGGGCGAGACTTGGTGGGCATGGCATGGGAAGGCTACTGTAAAATCTCCATTCCCACCCCACTCCAGGGGAAGGATACTGTAAAATCACCATTACCTCTCCAATCCAGGGGAAGGTTCCTGCAAAATCCCCATTTCCTCCCGATCAGCTGGGACTTGGGAGGCAGAGAATAGATGGGGGCAGGGCCAGTCAGAATTTTTACTACCAGTTCTCCGAATTACTCAAAATTTCCGCTACCGGTTCTCCAGAACTGGTGAGAACCTGCTGAAACCCACCTCTGTTGTCCCCTAATAAGATCATAGAAATCAAGCAGAGTCAGAAACATCAAAATTGTTTTCTCCTAAACTAGGTTCCAAATTTCCTAAGCCTGGTCTTAGCTCCATAAAACTCCCTAGTCTTTTGGTTTCCTTTCAGCCCTTTGTGATTCTGGGGCTTATCTCAACTTTTAGGCTCTGTGCTATTTTCTCCTAGTTCTTTGCTTTAACATTATCTCTACCACCATTTCCTTTTTCAGGGGGTGGGTGGGTGGAATTCTACCTTTTTAGGGTACTGCTTAATTCATCTTTCTTTTTATCCTGCTTTTTACTTGTCCCCAGAACTATAAAATGGCCTCATCAAAGCTTTATTTATACACAGGCGAAATTTACCATTATGCACCTGCTTGAAGCATGCTTGAAGTAAATGAATTAGAGAACAAATTTTCTCTTTGGTTTCAGGGTCATGTTTAGCTACAACCTTAAGAAACGAAATCTCTCAGATGGGAATATTCCTGAGAACAAAACCTGCTCTTGGAAGCAAAATAAAAGAGCGGGGATATTGTTAGGATGATGAAGTTCTGACACACCATTGTCTGACACACATCCTATCTTTGGAAGGAATTTTACAGAAGCCTCATTAACATTACATTTATGAAAGGGTGGGTCATTCTAATATCGTGCATATGAAAAACTCAACTTGCATGCAAATAAACTGTTAATGAAATAGTCTCAAAAGGCAGACACCTTATTGCACAGGCAACAACCAAGCCCTGTAAAGAAAGGGAAGGCATCTGATTTCCCAACTTATGCAAATTGAACAATATCCTTGGAAAACACGTGGCCATTTCATAACAAATTAAATTTTACTTTAGAGCTGCCTTTCTTTAAACTATCATCATGAGGGCTGCAGTTTCTACACAGAGGGGGGAAGGAGGTGAATCAAGCTGATCTAAAACAGGTGTCTCCAACCTTGGCAACTTTAAGACTTGTGGTCTTTAAATCCCAAAATCCTGGGAGTTCTGAATTCTGGGAGCTGAAGTCCACAAGTGTTAAAGTTGCCAACGTTGGAGACCCCTGATCTAAAAGATTTGGCTTGAAGTTCAGGGCGAAACAAGGAGCTAAAACGGGAGCAGGTAGCGGGTTTGGAGGACTGGTGGAATAAGAACAGCTTGGTTCTAAATGCAGGAAAAACAAAAGAGATTGTTATCAATTTCAGAAAAGACATGCACAGCCATACACCGCTGTGCATTAATGATTTAACTGTGGAGGTGGTTAGTACTATTGAGTTTCTGGGTTAGCTTGGCCATTCAACAGTGAGACACTGATGAAACTGGCATGGCAGCACTTGCATTTCTGCATCGTGTAAGAATAGCACGTCTTCGTTCCCCTGTCCTTACCACTTTCTATTGAGGGACGATTGAAAGCATCTGTCTTTGGCATTACTGTTTGGTTTGGAAGTATTACGGTTTCAGACAGGAAGGCCATGCAGAGAGTGGTGAGGATGGCAGAAAAAAAATTATTGGAAATTCACTTCCTTCTATCCAGGACATGGCATATAAGTGATGCTTGATCAGGGATCGCAGTAATGTCTGGGATGCTACACATCCTTTCCATGACCAGTTTTCTTTGTTACCTCCTAAGAGGAGGCTTCACAGCTTCCAAAGCAGAACAACTAGATTCTGTAATAGTTTTGTACCATGTAGTATCAACCTTGTTAACTCTCAAGACTTTTTGCTATTTATTCAAAATGGACTGGGATTAATGTATGTATGTATGTATGTATGTATGTATGTATGTATGTATGTATGTATGTATCTCTCTCTCTCTCTCTCTGTGTGTGTATACAGCATATGATTGGGGTGTGGGGGGGTATGTGTGTGTGTATGTGTGTGTGTGTGTGTATTTCTTTTGAGGGAGTGCATTAAAATTTCATTTCTAATGTGTGCCAGTGTTTATCAGAAAAAGTGATGATATCTTAAATATATTGCCCAGGTTTTAAAATGAACTCTCCTCCAGTGACAAGGACTGGCCAGGTGAAAGAAAGGTCTCTCTTCCAGCCCTCCTCAGCCTACCTCTCTCCATGTAGTTTCTCTTCTACTAAGAATCAGGGTGTGCTATCTTTGCAACCAGCAAGAAAAATATTTCATACATTAATTGGCTTGATTTATTTATTCTACACTAGTAAATGCTTAAGAGGACTAAGAGCATGTAAAAAGTAAAAACATAGTTTAAAATATTAAAAGAAAAACAAAACAAAACAAAACAAAAAGATAACAAGTTGTTATCTCAAGAATTTTTCCTGCAGATCTTAATGGCTAAGCAAGTTAGCACTGCAAAGGAAATCCTTGGACAATCAGGCTCCAGAGTATTCAGGGTTTTAAAGGCTAGTGTAGCAAGATCTGTATGTTGGTGAATTACACAGACACATCCATGGGGGATCTGGGCACAATACGGATTTAACTAGCTATTATAGGCAACTTCCAGAACTTTTATTAATGTTCCAGTTTAGCCTACAGCCCTGGACTTTGTGTAGCTTTCTAGATCAATCAAGGTTGATTAGTGCTGCCACCTAGCTGAACCAGACTGAAACTTTACATTGTGCTCAGTAAGCAATATATAACAAGAATACTTCTCTTAACACAGGGCTCATATGATCCCTAGACTTTACAGATTAACAGCCTAACTGTGACATTTCATATCAATACCCGGACATTTCTCAAGATGCTACAGAGAGCTGCTACTCTATATTACTCCTTCTACAAAAAAAGCAAAGCAAACAGACAAAAAAGAAAATATTTAAATCTCACAGAAAGCATGTATTTAAATCTATACAAATATTTTACAAGCCTTACCCTCCGATTCATTTAGCTTACTTATATTTATCCCTTGAGATCCAATATTGATAATTTGCACTGGTAATTTTACTTCAAAAAAACCTCCCTTTGAATCTGAAAGTAAAATCTGAGATCTATTTGTGTCAAACAGAAAAAAATATTCCCTATTTTGTTTATAAATACATCCATAATATATCAGTAGTTTAAGGCAATGTAAAAGATTTGTACTTATCACCATTTAAAACAGGATTGTTACACTCTGTGAGTGACAGGGGAATTAAAAGATTTGTAGAAGCTAAGAAGTTGTTAGAAATGTTAATGGAATCACTTGATCTTTTCTTCCTTCTGCTACAGAAACTCTTCCTGCCAGGAAATTGTGTTACAGTGTTCATAGAAATGTTTTGAAGGGATAAAATCCATAGTCTTTTGTAAAAAGAAATTAGAAATGTAGACAAGGGAAGATGGAGCAATTTAAAAAAGCAGGAGAATGCTTGACTGGCCTATGGGAACCCTGGGTTTAAGGCAACTCCATATTCATTGTTGGCATGAAAAGCTCAGGAGTCCAATAAATACTGAAGAGCAAATGGCCCACAGGTTCTTAAACATCACTGATGCAAGCCACGTTCCAGGATATGGATATGTGACCCAAATCTCTATAATTAAAGACTGTCTCACCAAGGCTTCATTTAAAGATTTAAAGATAGCAAAAGTGAGAGAATAAGATTATTCCCCTGATGTGGAAGACTATCATATCAAGAGAAAACAGAATCTGCTATCCGTTTTTGGCCAATAGTGGTGCTACCCTCATCCTATAGCTAGTGGGTTTCAGCAGGTTCTGACCAGTTCTGGAGAACCGGTAGTGGAAATTTTGAGTAGTTTGGAGAACCAGTAGTAAAAATTGTAACTGGCCCCGCCCCCATCTATTCTCTGCCTCCCAAGTCCCAGCTGATCAGGAGGAAATGGGGATTTTGCAGTAACCTTCCGCTGCCATGCCCACCAAGCCATGCCATGCCCATCAAGCCACACCCTCAGAACCGGTAGTAAAAAAATTTGAAACCCACCACTGTTCTACAACATCTTCTGAGGCAGTTTTCAGAATTGTATTTTGGGAGGTGACAGTGACACCACCCAACTCCTAGCTTCAGGAATTGTTCTTTGATTGTAACCATCTAATTAATTAATGCTTGTGATGTGTGTGGCCATAAAACAGCCTCTTCTAAGTCTATAGATGAGACCCAATTTGTTCCCTATCCTGCCTTCCCATTCATTTTATTTACTGACAGCTGCTCCTAAGGCTTGAGGTTGTCGATCAGTAATTAATATCATTCATTATGACAGCAGTGACATAATGTACATTTTTGAAATGCAGGGGCGATTATGTCAACCCCCCCAAGTTACAATTAAAGGGAATAATCTAAATGTGATTGATATTCAAAGGTGTTCACCCCACTAAAATGCAGACGTGCAAGCATTTAATTTAGCACGTAACCAAATCCCAATTATAGTATTATGTAAAGCAGTATTTGTTTGTTTTAGTGTTGCATTACCTCAACTGTGGTAAATGCTACCAGGAAAGTAGTATCACACAGCTTTAAAATGCAGTGGTGCAATTTAAAGCAAAGAGAGAAGTGAGAAGACATGAAACCTTTATCTAACTTGGTGTTTTGCCATCAGCCAAAATCCAGGGAAATAATGGCTAGTTGCCACTGCAAACAATGCTACACAACAACTGGAAAATGCAAAATGCAAGAGTGCGAGAGGAAGAAAAGAATGACTGCCAATCTTTCTTTCAGATCCAAAAAGTTTTTGGGTTTTTAAAAAACAAAACAAAAACTTTTTAGGAAAAATCAACATTCACTACCTTCAGTGAACATCAAACCTGGGGTAGAATTTTGAATATTTTTAAACACCATGGAATGTTGTCTTTCTGCAATTTGGAAACTCCTTCTTCTGCATATTTGCATTAAAGTCAATGTAAAGAAATTATGCGGTCCATATTGTGAATGCCAGGTGCTTGTAAAGAAATGCAAGACCTTTTTCGTATACAAAAATTATTGCAAATGGTTTTTTAAAGGCTATCAGCAAAACATCAATTTCAAGCACGTTCTTTAACAAAGAATATATAAAATTGAAAGTGTGTAACTGTTCAATGAGGCCTAGGTAGAGACAATACAACTGCAGTCAAGAGGAGGTACTTAACATGATTTTCAGATGCCAAAATAATTTGATCAACAAGGAGCATCATCTGCACTTCTGTTTTAGACAGCAAAATGTTTTGAGTCCATCATACCTTGCCAGACTGACAAGGCAAAGAAGCCTAAAGGGTTTCTTCTCTACCACCAACTTCTTCTTTCTTATCCAACTTGTTCAAACTTTCCCTTTCCAAATGCTGAGTCAAGGGCAGCAAGAATACTTTATGAACCAAAATGGAAGGACATTTGGATTCACACAATGGACAAATGGCTGCCGAAGTTGGTGGAGTTAGCAGAGATGGCTAAATTGACTGTTTTAATTAAAGAAAGGAAAAAAGACAACTACGGTACTTTTGCTTCTACCTAGAAACCGCTTCTGGACTTTGTGCTTGAGGTGGGAAAAAAACGAAACTTTGATTTTGAGTTTTACCGATTGGATAGATTTGTTGTTATAGTAATGGCTAGTTTATACTACTATGTAAAAGTAAAAAGTTGAGGTTTGATGTGAATATCTTATTTTACTGCACCAAAGGGAGTCAGAAATCAACGCCTTTTCTTTCTTTTTCCTTTCTTTTCTACACTTTTCCCTTCCTTATTTTTCCTATTATTTGCTTTTGTACTTTTGTCTTTTATATTAGAAACTAATTAAAAAATACAAATGCTGGGAAGCTAGATCATATCAACAGGGGGACCCTGCTCTTTGAACATCACTGCCACCGATCTCTCTTTTTCTTACAGGCTACAGACTCTGCCCTGAAATACCCTTGAGTTGTTATGAGAACATTAACCTAAATAGGTATTTCTTCCATTAGCTGGACCATCCCACATAATCATTAGAGTAGCCCATAAAACACAGATATAGGTGAACCATCGTAAGTTGAAACAAGGCTATTCCTGTTGCTCTGAAAAAAAAATACTAAGTGTATACTGGATTCTGATTTAGTTTTTAAATTAGAAACAAAACAGAGAAGTGTCAGTTAATTATTACTGAAGATAAAAAATATATATGGAAGTCTACATTGCCAATGAATTGTGGTGAAAGAAGGAGACAGATGGGAGAGGCCCTTGAGCGTCTCAAAATGACAACCACATTGAAAACTAAAAGATGCTGAAATGTCTTCGAACACACTTTCCCTGACATTTCCACACAATGAAATGTAAGGGTCAACGGTATTGAAACAAACAAGCAGTTTCACTCATTTGCACCTATGAAAGGAAGCGACCCTAGCCATTGTTGTCATTTTAGGCACTTTTTGTTCTTAATATCCAAACAGATCAGCCTTTTTTATTTTATTTTGAAAAAAATTACTGCAGCCACCTCACTTGCATTTTCCTTTTCTTTGGCATTTTCACTTCATAAAAGCTGCAGTCAATGTGTTTTTGTGTGTGGTGAGAAGGGATGACATTTCCAGTGGTGGTCTTGTCCACAGTCTACATTGGTGGCTCAAGTAGTCTCAGGATTAGGTCTTTGTGTGCAATGAAAGGATATGAAAAGTCAGTTATTTAAACTCAGTCAAGCTGTTGATTTTGGGGAGGGAAAAAGGGGCTTTTCAATTCACCAGCTTCAATAAATCACTGGCATTTTCTTTCTCATCCAAGGGCAGCTGCAGATAGCACACAATGTTCCCCCAGAAACAAAACAAAATCTTAAGGTTGTTTTTTTTTAATGCAACATTTAGAAGGGGCAGGAACATAAATTAAAGTTAACAGATGTATATTTCCAAACATTCTACAAAAAACGCTCCAGTCGGTCTGCTGCATTAAGGAGAATTTGAAAATGCTTTGCAAGACAATGTTAACAGTTTTAGAAAGAAACATACCCATACAGTGTTTAAGACAGGAAGTGAAAAAGCAAGAGAGAGGAAAATGTGTGTGTATAAAACAAAAAAAGGAAATGAAGGGGAAAAAAGATTTTGATTAGCACATAAATTTATCAGTGAATAATTTTTAAAAAATGGCAGTATAGAGTCAAAAGGATTGCTGTATTCTTAAATTTCTACGACTCTGGTTCTTTTAAAATATTTAAGCTTGCAGTCCTGAACAAGATTAAACGCTGTAGGATTTATCTCTGGCTAAGGATACATAGAATTGCATTGTGCATGTAGCAATTTTAATAGTATTTTGCAAAGCATAACAAAATAACTAAAAAGTAGAGCCATCAACTACAAGGAAACTTACTCTTTAGTAATCATTTGCAGTATATTATATATTATCATGTAAATAAATCCCTCTGAAAACAAATTAGCACCCTTTCAAAGATACTGCTAGAAGGTCACAGCAACACTCTAGTATTTCCTGCATAGTTGGGTGATGGTAGGAATTTTTTCTCTAGTCAACATATAGATATATTTTTGCAAAACTAAAATATTCAACTGCTAGAAAAGCAAGGGGGGGGAGAACCTGAAATGCTTCTAAATGACCCTACCACAACTTGGAAAATGAACCACTTCTTCAATGCAAATCATCTCAAGAAAAGCTTCTGCACACAAAGTGTGAGGAACTGGTTACAGCATTGTTTATCGAGTTTCACTTGATTCCTCCTGACAACCATTTGAACAATGACTATTGGGAAATGTCTCTCAAATTGTCAACAACAATAGCAAAGGCTCAGTGCTTTTATTCTCGGTTAATACTGATTTTTCCCCCTTTTTTAAAAAAAAGAAAAGAAAGAGAAAATATTTCTTCCTGAAGGGATTAGAGGTTCTCTTATAAAAGACACCTGCAAACAAAACAAATGACAAAAGATCTTTATCATATTCAATAATAGGGATCCATTGTACAAAGCTGGGCTTCTCCAGACACAAATAAACCACAAGCCCTTCACAATTCAACTAAAATGCTTCAACTAAATCAATGCTGCCCACAATTAAGAGAGGGAATTTTTTTAAGGAGGGAATATATAAACTGAAAGCTGGTAACATCCCATTTGCTTTCTCATGCATCTGAAATCATTTCAGAAGTACAATAGTTACAAAGGAGAAGATTTAAGAATTATTATGTTTTTCCCTGACAAAAAAAAATCAGGGAGGAAACTGTGAAAAAATTCATCCTTGTCATATCTATTCAGAGCCCTTTTTAAGTGAGTAGGCTAGGCATGTAACTGATCAGTCTATGCTTCCTAAAAAATTACCTGAAAGTGACTCCTCACTAGCATTAAATCCAGAGGGTTTTTAGTTACTTTACCTGAGGCAAATAAAAAGATAAGGATTTTGTGCTAGAAAAAGAAACACGGAACTCATTTTTGATCTCTTAATCTAAGAGAGTCGCTTGGTCCTTAGGTTGATGGAGTAACTGACTAAAATTAATAGGATTAAAATTAGTCTGGCACTAATTGTTCAAGCATGCACTGGATCATTAAATCAAGTACACATCAGGAAAAGTCAATTCATCGGAAGACAAAACTAATCCTTGCATTGTATCTTAGAGTATAAAATACAGAACTACTAATGGTAAGAGCTATTGGCATAAAAGATTCAGGGGCTCCAATACTAAGCATAATGTTTTTTAGGGTTGTTGCATCATTTTCCTAGACTGTAAATTTTGGAGGAGATACCAACATGAAATAAAGTAAATTATGCCAAACGTGTGTTCAGGTAGTTAAAGAGATCATTTTGTCCTACCAACTAAGGCCTTCTTACCACATCATACTGTGCTATCATGTCTGAAGAAGCCCCATATCTGAAATGAAATAAAATGGTGACGATCCCATCCGAAGTTCGCTGCAAAGGGATGATTTTCTTGTATTATGTTTCAATATATGAGTTTTAGAGTTCAACATAATGTGTTACGACCACTCAAAAAGGCAGATTTCTACAAAGGAATTCTTTTCTAAGATCTGTTGGACTGGAGCTTTAAAAAACAACGCTAAAACTTTCAGAAAATGTTGAGCTTTTCCCTCTCTTTGTTACTGTGGACACAAAACTAATTTTCTCTAAAAACAAGGAAAAGAACAGAAGTCAAGTCTCAATAAATTGCTGGTAATGGCCATGAATATATAACTATTCAATGCACAGACAATTTAATCTGCCTTTTGAATCTATTGCTAGATTAGTTAAGTACTGGCTAACATTGGAAATAAATATGGTAATCAAATAAATGTCAATGCAACTATGCTCACTATCAATATGGCCCACCCTTCAGACAAATATAAACATATAGGTAAAACATAGTCTGGGAACATGGTAATATCTTGATGTCACAAGTAAACTCTCCATTGAGTTCACTTAATTCCTGATAAGAATATGTCCATGTTTGTGTTATCTTGGCAGCAATATGAAGATGGTTCGCCATTGCAATCTTCAGGATTGATTTCCCATCCAAGAGTCATTAAATTCAATCCTGTTTAGCCTTTTGAGCTCAAGCACTCGGCTGCTATGACCAGCTGAGGGCTTAAGAACTATGAAAGTCTTCCAAACAAGACCATACCATAAGTAGGAATATCACTTCCTGTGTCCTACATAGTTTCCAGAAAAAACATTTGAGACTCTCTTGAAACTCAAATACTTTGCCACAAATTAATCCATTACTACTTCCTTGATACAAACATCGTTTATACTTAGAGAACCTTTTTGTATTTATAATACTTCTTTCTTTTGTTTCCATTGAAGGTATTATTTTCAGAAGTATTATTACTAATCTCTTCTTTGTAAATAACCACACCTATTTCAATCCCAAACAGCTATAGTAAACATTGGCTTCTTTGAGGAAGTACATGCATAATTAGGTTAATCTGTGCTATCTTTTCATGTGAGCTGATTGTTCCTTTACTGTGGATATGTTTCATAACACTGCAGAAACCTTGCCAAATGTCTCAAAGGCAAACCAGGTACAACTTACCAAGCATTAAACTACTACATACTGAAACCTTGACATAATGGTAAACTGTTAAGAGCCACTCCTACCAGCCACTTATTACTCATTTCTTCTCCCTAGTCACTACCACTTGTTCTATAGTTTTGGACTACACCCTTCTCAAACAAGTACTTTCACTAAACTCATCACACACACACACACATACACACACACACACACACATACACACACACACACACACACACACACACGTGCCATCAAGACTTAGGATACCCCAAACCCAAATCTGCAAAAGCCCATAGTTTACCTGTACAAAGTCCAAGAACGTTAGTGGCAACAAGTCATCCAAATGGCCAATATCTTTGGAGAAACGATTTAGGATTCTTCCTATAAGAAAAGAACAAAACTGAGGGTTATATGACAAAAAAACAAAAAATGGGAGGAAAGTTTGTTTTTCATCATTTTTAAAAATGGAGAAAAGAAATGTGAACCTCAGCCTGAATCCCATCTTGGAAATACATGCATCTTACTGTATTTGTTCCTCTGAGAAAGATGTCTTCAAGACTAAAGACTTATAAAAGTTCAAGTCAACCTGACAATCAAGTCAAGTAACAATTGTTATATTAGCTGCTTCCAACTTTTCCAAAATAAGCAGGATACACATGCAATAAATACATTTTCAGCTCAAACTAATTTACATCTGTGCAGAATAATACATTTTGTTCAATGGTCTAAATTATTCTTTAACATTGCAATAATTAATTTTTATAGTAACAAAAATTTTAGGATGATTGTGAAGTAAGAAAACAAATTATATACCTACTTTTTATTTTGGTAGTGATAAACCTTTTAGTAAGACTGAAGATATTTATATTTGAACATTGTATAGGCAGCTAAATCATAAGGTATGCCTCTCTAAGAGCTACAGATATTTTTGAAATCATTTTTAATAGTTTGATTGATGAAAATAAGTTCCAGGAATGAATAGATATCCAACCATGCAAGTCTAGCTCAACTAGACTAATGGACTAATGGACTTGGGCTAACCTACTATCAGTGAATGAAACACAGATTTCTTTCTCTGATGAAATTAGAAGCCCTTATTCATTAAAGCTACAATCCTATTTTTAATTGCTTGGAAATGTTCCTTTAAAAATGTTATGACAAAGTGAAACTTTGAAGAAGCCTATCAACATTTTGCAATTAACATTTTGCAAAGCTGTGGAAGTCTCTCAAAACACTGACTGGTTAATACGAAACTTCATCTACATGGGTGGTGAGCTCCCCCTCATATGATATGATCAAGCAGAGGTTAGTCAACCCTCTAGTCTGGGATGCTTTAATTTGGACTCCTGCACAAACAGGAATTCCCAGTTCAACCCCTGAGCACAGGGTTGAACTCAATGATCTAGACCAGGGGTGTCAAACTCAAGGCCCGGGGGCCGTATCCAGTCCGTGGGGTGTTTAGATCTGGTCCACGGGGTCACCCTGTAAACTGCAAAGGACCGGCCCGCAGTGCCTCTGCCAGTGAAAACAGAGTTCAGGATGGCTGCAGAGGGTTGCAGGAAGCCATCGCAGCCAAAAATGGAACTCAGGAGCCCATTTTCACTGGCAGAGCACTTGGGCTGCCACAGGCATCCCGATATGAGTGACGTTGAGCTGGCCACGCCCTCCTGGCCATGCCCCCCCCCCAGGCTCCCCTGAGGTCAAACACAGTTCTGATGCAGCCCTCAAGGAAATTGAGTTTGACACCCCTGATCTAGATGGCGCTTTCCAATCAAATCTATACCAGGGAAATGCTCAGAGAACGTACTGTATCAAAATTATTATGACTTAACAAGAAGACACCAAACGAGCAGTTACTTGTGTCTGTGTTGACAGTTTCCCCCATCAGTGTCATTGCTGTACACATTTGAAATGTTTTTTTTTTTCAAGTTGGCCATTCTTGGAGAGATTTGTGTTGTCAGAAAACTCTACCATTTCAAGTGGTGGTACCTCAAAGCTGTAGGAAAATCTTCCTGATTGGTTTGTTGGAAGAAATATCCATCTGGGTTCAGTTCCAAGTGGGGACAAAGACACTGGAAACATGGAGGCTGCTTGGAAAGATGGTTTAATGGTGGTCAGGATCACATGGCTTGAGATCCTGAACAGAAAAGGGCTGAGATCCTGTGTGCTCCCTGGCTTTATGCTTTTTCTGAGCTTTGAACTTTCTGGGGCACAGGAAGAGTACCCTGATTGGCTGTCAGACTCCCAGGGGGTGGGAGTCTTAGCTAGCCTTGTAGGTTGTCTCTCAAGCTTGCCTGAGCCTTGCCATGTGGTGAGTTTCAGTTGCTAGATGGGTTCTATTATGATGCAGATGATGATGGCCCATTGACAAAGATGGGGGGGGTGGCAGGAAGTTGCAGGGAGCTGCTTTGTCTTTAAAACATGTTTCTCCATTTCTCATCCAGGGAAATATATTCTGCCTTTTAAATATTTTCTAAAATATTTCATTCTTCTAGGAGGGGGGTGGGTGCTAAATTCCTACAGGTTTTTTGTTGTTGTTGTTTTTGTCACAGGCGAATGATAACTCACTCTAATGGAGCTAACCAAGCTCTGTGAGATTTATACAAGGACAGGACTGGTCCAAAACAGCATGAAAGTTTAACTAAGTAGTCACACAATTGATCTTTGTTATCAATGAATTGAATGAAAGGAAGTCATCATGCTGACACGTAGCATATTAGATGACTTGGTTTATGAAATAAGTGAAATGTTGGTTGCTTGTTCACTCAGAATCTGAAAGATGACTCAATATCGTTGGATTGAATAAATAATAATTATGAATGGACACAATATTGTGGAACGGTTGGAAGAAGAGGTTGTGTTCAGCACATTTTTCAGAGAAAGTACCTACAGCATAGTCTTGCAATGTCAGGTAACTGGTTGCAAAGGAAAATGCACATTTGCCACAAAGAAATCACAAAAAGATACAAAAGAAGGCTAAAAAGAATCTTAGTACATTCTTTCAGATTTAGAGCAGCTATTCTGATTCATTCCAGGTCTGTAATTTAATTTATTTAAATTACAAAACTTAAATGAAGAATAGGAATTTCATGCCTTGAATTTCTTGACAAGGAATTCAAATTCAAATGTGAATTCAAATATCAATCAGCTGAAAACAATCCAGACAACCAACAAAGGCTTACTGAGACAACTAACTTAATCTCTCTTTAAATTGCATGATGAAGAGCGCACTCTAAAAGGCCATGCTAGGACAAAGAAAAAAGCAGTACCATTTAAACTTCATTTAATTAGATTTAGATTTAAATTTAATCAAATTAAGGATATATAACTAAATGAATGCATTATTTGTATCTTACATTTCCGGCCTTCCTTTTCTGATACAGTTAATATAATTAGAATCCATGTATAATTCTTCTATTTTCATTTTCTTCTGTTTCATTAAAAACGACAATTTCTTATCTTTTGCAAAGGTTCTAGGCCCACACAGATGATAAACCGGTCAGATAGTGGGAAGATTTTTCCCTGTTACTCAAATGTTGTGCCCTCTAGATGTAGGGATTACAACAAAAAGAATTCCTAGTCATCGTATTTGGAAATTCCATTTTTCTAATTTCTGTTTACGTGGTAGATATATGCCAACATTTCTACTATTTAGAAGATTACCACCTAATAGCTAATAGTATGGTATGGCAAGTTATAAGCTGATTAGTCTTCATATTAGCCTAAGGTTCTTATTTCTCATGATTTTTTTCAAAAAGCGCCTTTTTCAAATATATGAATTTTTTAACTTCTACTAATGTTTACTGACATGCATAAGACTTAATCTGAGTCATTTTAGGCATAAACTCTACAACAGATAATAATGATGATGATGATCATCACCTTGAATTAATCCACTCCAACAAAAGGCCTCTTTATTGAAAGTTAAGGGCTGTCATGTACACCCAGTGCACATTGGTAGATAGACTTCCCAGTCTAGCAAAGAGAGTGTATCATCATCATCATCATCATCAACTTTTAATGACCCCATAATCCCTTCCAGGGTAGAGTCTAGGCAACTGAAATAGAACAGGGTGATTACTGGCTGGATGCCCTTCCTATCGCCAACGCGGAGTTATATTCAGCAGATATATTCTCATCATGCCCAGAGAGAGGAATGTTAGTCTCTACCTAGGATTGAACTCACAGCCTCCTGATTGTGAGGCAAGAGCTCCATCTCTAGGCCACCATACCACCTAGCAATGAGAGTGTATGATTGGGCCCAAATTCACCCACCCAGTTTCCATGCTAACAGAGGACTATAATATGAATCTCACTCAGGAGTGGGCTGCTGGGGGTTCATAAGGGTTTGGGAGAACCTCTAGCTAAGATTTTGTACAGTTCGGAAAACCCATAAATCCCACTCCTGGATGACCCCACCCACCCCAGGAGTCCCTCCTTGCCCACCCCAGGAGTCTCCACACGGCCTGTTTTGGATTCAGGTAAGTGCAGGGCATGCACAGAGGCCCATTTCCAGCCTCCAGAGGGCCTCCAGAGGGCCTCCAGAGCCTGGGGAGGCCATTTTTGCCCTCCCGGAGGCTTGAGAAAAACCTCTGGAGCCCAGGGAGGGCAAAAACAACCCCCCCCCGACTGCCATGATGCAGGAGGCCAACTAGGCCACGCACACCATGGCCACGCCCACCCAGCAACCGGGCAGAAAACCCCTTGCTAAAATTTTTGAAGCCCACCCCTGATCTCACTGCTTCTACTCCAGCACAATAACTACTATGGGACAGAAAAACACACACACACATATACATAGACACACAAAGCAAATATAAGGACTAAAAAAAAAGCAAAATAATAAACATTTATAACTTTATAAATCTTTGTGATTTTTTTCTGTTTTCTGCCTCCCTGTTATTCATGCAGGTCAGTAATATATAACTGACTGTAATACAATACACATATATATTAAATACATATATATTTCATTTTGCTTCTTGAGATGTATGGAAAAACTGCATGTGAACCACAAGCTGGCCTATGGAATATGGATTAAATGTCCATAATGCAAAGCGTGTCAGGCTTTGTTTCCAATTTTTTCACAAGGTCCTATTTCATTCTCCTTTAGAAGAGGATGGGATTTTTTTTTTTCCTTAGAAATTTATTAGATCCTCCATAAACTTTTCAAAGCTTGCAATAAATACAGGTTATGAGATAAACACTGTAAAACCTCTGCCTTGGCTCTCTAACCCAAACTAGGATGGTGTAAAGTAACATCTAAAATTATGAGAACTGCTAATGAGTGCCAAAATAATATAATTTGGCTTCAGAGCCAAGTGAGTATCAAGCCTAGCCAATAGCTGTACTAATCATTCCAAAAGGAAGATTATTTATGTGCAATATTCCCATTTTAAAATGACTACTTAGTTCTCATGGGTAATCAAGTTGCTAATCAACTCCAACAAACTGTAGCTTTGATGTCGGGTTTGCAATGTTTTGTTAAGCAATGCAGTATTTTAAAAAGAATGTTTGCCAGAAATTCTAGTAGGGAAAAATAGTTTTGCTTTAAAAATCAAGGGAATGGGAGTTATTCAGCCTAAAAAAAAATGATCCGTTAAAAAAAAAAGTGAACAGCCCTTTTAATCTGACTAATTCACGTGTTAATTTTTGGAAGGATGAGTAAAGGCATATGATTTGGAAAGGACTGGTACATGAGCACAATTATAAATACGAATGTAGCAGGGATTCAGTGATACATCATTCGGAAAGCTTCACTCTAGAGCAAGATAACAATTTTGAAACTGTTTTGCTTAACAAAACAGGCCTATCTTTTGTAAACTTGCAGCATATAATGAAAACTCTACCAAGTTCTAAAGAAGACCATAGGCCAGTGATGGTGAATCTTCTCAGCACTGAGTGCTGAAAAGGGAATGTGTTCATGTTTGGGCCACATGCACACGGCCGAAAATAAACTTCCAGTTTCAGCCAGCTACTCTTCCGGGTTTCTGGCACGCATGCACATGCGATGATCAGCTGGCCGGCGTGCATGCTCACGCAGGAAAATGGAAGACCAGCTCTTCCAGTTTCCGGCAATGCCACATGCAAAAAGGCCAGCTGATCATCACACACACCTGCGCGCCAAAAACCGGGAAGAGGAACGAACGATGCCACGCGTGCCAGGCGACATGGCTCCACATGCCACTTCGGTCACACATGCCATAGATTCACCATCACGGCCAAAAGCCTTTCTGGAACTACACCCCTTAGACCAGGGGTCTCCAACCTTAGCAACTTTAAGAGTTGTGGACTGGCTGAGGAACTCTGGGAGTTGATGTCCGCAAGTCTTAAAGTTGCCAAGGTTGGAGACCCCTGCCTTAGAGGAGAGAGATGTCCAAGGGAGTACACTTATTCATTTCTTAAACATACTTGAATGTTGCTGCAATTAAAAACAAATATTGGTGGCTTATATAAAATATGTAATATAAATCCTATATATATTTTTTTTAAATTCCACAATGCTACAGTAAAAATATTAGAACAGCACCTCAGATCAGAGGACGCCTTTCAAAAGGTTCCATCTTTAGAAGCTTGCAAAAAAACAACAAAAAGGGAGTCGATCTGATCTTCACAGGGAGCGTATTCCTTAACATTCCTCGACTTAAAAACCATTCATTCAGGGACAACAGCATTGAAAAACTTACTATCGGTTTTCATACTTGCGAGCATTGCAGCATCTCCAAATCCCCGTGGTCATGTGATCAAAATTTGGTTGCTTGACAACTGTCATGTATATATGACAGTTGCACTGTCCCAGGGTCATGTGATCATCATTGGTAACCTTCCCAGCTGGCTTCTGACAAGTAAAGTCATTAGAGGGAGCCAGGTTCACTTAACAACTGCATGATTCACTTAAGAGCTGCAGTGATTCACTAAAGAACCGAGGCAAAAATGATCGTAAAATGGTGCACAATTCACTTAACAGTTGAAATGTGTTTGAATATTAGTAGCTCGGGTTGGTAGTTAGGCAGGCTGTTGGTTTGAGCTCTGAGCTTGGCAATTTGGCTGCAAAAGTTTTGTCACCATTTGAGGAAACATCAAATTGTGCTCGTCTGTCAGTGTCTAAAGACCTGTGTTCTGACAGACGAGCACAATTCAAAACACACTGACTATGTCTCCTCAAATGGTGATGAAATGTTTGCAACAAATTGCCAAGTTGGGAACTCAAACCAACAGCCTCACTTAACAATTGTCTTGCTTGGCAACAGAAATTCTGGGCTATGTTGTGCTACCTGTAGTAGCTTCTTGACTCAGGTGTTACCCACACGAATGTGAGACTTACAGCAATTTCTAGATCCAATCAGGGGGGCCAAAATAGCTGGAGGTGCCGGCCCTGGAGGTGTCTAGTTGCCAAGCCATGACAACCAATGGAGTCCTTTGCAAAATCAACATTATGTGCTCCCAGTGACAGAAGCTCAAAAGTATGTGGGCTGCACCATTTTGAAACTTTGGTTTCTGGATATTCTTTAAAGGCAACTCCAGGTAGAGTGCTTTATAGTAGTAGCTGCCCAGATGAACAATGGCAATGCTACTCAATCTTGACAAGATGTAGGGATTTCAATTCCAAGAATTTCCCAGCCAGCAAGGTTGAGGAACACTGGTCTATAGCAGTGGTCACCAACCTTTTGGGCACCAGGGACCTGTTCTGTGGAGACAGATTTTTCCACAGACCAGAGAGGGTGTGGTTTCGTATGCTGCCTGCAACCCAAGGATGAAGCTTCGCTTGTTTGTGCAGCCCAGTTTCGGGCATGCCATGGACCAGTGCCTGTTCACAGACTGTGAGTTGAGGACCCCTGGTCTACAGAACACCACAAAGAGACCTTTGATGCTTAAATATATTATGGTTTTGAGAAAGCGTAATGCACCAAGAGAATGTTTATAGTTCAATGGATTAAAATAGAATATATGAAATGGCCATCAACTTCTCCACATTGCTGTAACATTTCACCCAAGGATACATTTCATCTGTACCCCCCTACCTTATTAATATAACGTGATATACTAAAAAGACTCAAAATCCTTTTGTACAAACCCGACTCTACCCTAGTGGTCCATGAAAAATGAAAAAGGGAGATCATATTCATTGCTATGACTTTACTATAAAGGATGAACAACACATAGTTTAATTATCAGAAGTTCTCTCAGAATCAAAAGTTTTCACATTTCACATCAGTACAGATAACAGTTAAAAATATGTAAAGAAAACATGTAATTCAAGGAGGGTGGACTGAGGAAAAACTCTTCATTTTTATAATGGACAAAATATCATTAAAATACATGTTTTCCACTGACAGCACAGGAGGTAATAATTATGAAATTATTACGAAAAGAGCTCTGAAGTCAGGAGAGCTATATCCCATTACATTTCAGTGTGCTTAATCCCAGAATATATACATTCCTAATACTTTTAGGGTATTTTCAAAGTAAAAAAAGGGGCCGGGATAGCTCAGGCTGTTAAGAGCCTGTTATTAGAACACAGTAGCCTGCAATTACTGCAGGTTCAAGCCCGGCCCAAGGTTGACTCAGCCTTCCATCCTTTATAAGGTAAGTAAAATGAGGACCCAGATTGTTGGGGGGGCAATAAGTTGACTTTGTAAAAAAATATACAAAAGAATGAGACTATTGCCTTATACACTGTAAGCCGCCCTGAGTCTTCGGAGAAGGGCGGGATATAAATGTAAACAAAAAAAATAAAAATAAATAAAAGTTAGCTTTTACAAGGAATATATAAATTCCAGAGATCTTAATACTATCACATTAAATAATATGGCTGGAACACACACACACACACACACACACACACACACAGAGTTTTGAGTTTTCTACCTAAGTAATTAAATACCTCTCCAAGGTCCATTAATCATAGTTAAATAAGGGTCTGTCAGCAAAGTTCTATGTACATATTTGGGACTATGCTATAGTCAAACACTTCACCGTATCTAAGTTAAACAATGATTCATTAAACCTCCCTCTCTATATAATAGTTAGGGCAAACTTGAAGTGAAAGGATTTGAAACGCTTTTGTTCTCCATAAAGGAGACAGTATGTGATATTCTTTTCTTACAAGCTCTGTAAATTGCTTTAATTGCTGGAATCAGAATGTGCTCAGGTGGTTTCACATCCATGCCTGGCTTTTGCAGCTGTCTGTTGACACTTGAGAGTGGATGTTAAAATTTTTCCTTCCATATAGGAAGCGCACATCACAATCAAAATCACCTACTTCAAAACGTTCGTTCATGCTTTCTCATCAAAGGATCCAATAAAAACTATCATTCAACTCTTGAGTACTAAAGTTTAGAAGCTGAGCAAAAGACCCATCAAATTATCAGTCTGACGGGTTTATATGTGGTCCAACAGACTACATCCATTTTTACTATCTTCTTCCTCCCTATGTCCAGTTTTTCACATCGGCATTTTCGGTAACGTTAGAACCTGTTGGGAAATACCCAGGCAGGCAGGGGAGAGGCCACAAGTGCAGAAGTAACCTCCAGTCCTTATACAGTGACAAGAAATCCAGAAGTGACACCCCATTCCCCAAGCCCCATATAGAACCTTATGTCCTTATCTATCTGTTCTCAGGCTGAGGCTGACAGTCTGGGAAGATTCCTGCATAATAGGCAGAATACAATAAAGTAGCAAGCATGGACATGTGTGGTCTGGTTGCTTGTGAGTCAGAGCAACCTATAGTATGGTTGGAATCCAAATTAATACTGAAAAGTGGGCTTTCCCTATCCAGTTCAATTCAATAACATTAACAAAATCAACTCAGCTAAACCTCTCATTCCAGATAACTATGCCGCCCAGAGTCATCATGGATAGCAAGATAACAGCATATAAATTTAATAAGAAAATAATAAGAAACAAATCAAGGTTAATGAAAGATATGAAATCATAGGAGTCTTTACTTCCATCAACCTAATATTACATTACAATTATTTTTTGGCAACATGTCACAATATATGACTATATATGACTAAAAAGGAGGGGGGGTTTTATCCCTGAAAACAGACCCCCAAAATTAGGGAGAATTTCTTCTGAGTGTCTTATTCCACTCACAATCCAACTGTGGGCTAAAGTGCCTTTAATCCGACCCCTTGACTGGTCCTTGTTACCCAGTCCCCCAAGGTCACACCCACACACCATATCACGTACTTGCAATTGTATTTCCTTATTCTGGTGCTCCTGCCAAATTGGAATTAAAGTTCCCAGAATTCCCCCAGCCAAGTCAGCTACATGTAGATGATTCCAGATTAGGGGAGGTTGGATGCAGAGGAACATTTAAACAGTTTTTTTATACTGTATATCCATTCTTCTCTAAGAGAAACTAGTGCGGGGGAGGGATACATCACTAAAATGTTTTTATTGCTACTTTAAGCATTTTCCAGTTTTCAAGGCAATGACAAATAATTGAATTTGTCCATATCAATTGCTGACAGAAAACACACCCCACAGCAATGCTAGTGAAGTTCAACGCAGTACAATCATTAAATCATCAAAACCATTAAAATTGGGTTTCAAGCAATAAAAGGAACCAAGTTTCGTTTCTGAAAAAAAAAAGAGAAAACTAAAAATATGTATGTATGTATCTTGAATGGTTGACAATTACTGATCTATTCTAGTTTCCATTCCATGTTCTTATAAATAAATGCTTATAGAGGCATCTTATCTTTTTAAAAAATATGTTACTAACATTGCCTGTCCACATACACTACTATGCAGTTATTACCGCCTTCGCTACAGGGATCCTCAAAATACAAATAAGAAAAATACATGCAGATTTTCTCTGCCCACCCCCACAGCCCCCAATATGTGCCAGAAGACAGAAAGTAACAAGAACATAATCACTCTCCTGACTTCTATAAATGGTACTGAGCAGTTTCAGGAGACAACAAACACATTTGTAGTGTTTTATATCCTCAATTAATTTATTATTTGAACAAGACTCTCAGTCACAAAAGAAGCCAGTCACGGGCTGGGATAAGAAAGGTCTGAACATTACATCATGAGGGGGAAAGTTGTCCCAAAAAATCCAGTTCAGTTTATGTCCCACAGTTGGCTGTAACACTAGTACTCCTATTTTTTTAGACAGTAATGTATTAATATTGATAATTGCAATGATAGAAAGCTACTACAAACTAAAAAAAATAAAAGGTACAGAAATGAAAAGACATAGAAAAAAATAAAAAATATGAATACAGTAAAAAAGAAACATATAAAGAAATGACTTATCACAACTATAATTTTAGTAATTTATCACCTCTTAAAATATCACAAATAATCCCTTCTTCCCATGTCTCATCTTTTATATATAAACGAACTATAAAACCTCGCCTTTTCAATTTTGATGACCAAAACAGTCCCTTCACCTCAGAGAGTAAAATTATAGTTTTCTTCCAATCTCCTTTGTTCTCACTGTGCCTTGCAGTGGGTTGGGCCTCCTAGCACTGTACTCCTCCTAATCAATTTCTCCATTAGTACTCAATGATCTTTTGCTTTTAAACAGAAACCATTCCTCCTTTATTATGGGAAATAAACACTACCAATGAAGTACAACCAATACAGCTGATTGGGCTTTGAGTCCTTTTGGAGTTTAGTCAGTTGGTGCTACCATCAACTTTTTATTCAAAATCCACCTTGTCAGTAGCAGTGAAACAGTGGTTAAAAAGGAAAAGAAATATTTTGCTAAAATTATTAACAACTGAGGAAACTCCTCAGGGGACTGACTATCCATTAGTCCACTGTACAGGTAGTCCTTGACTTACACCCATTTGTTTAGTGACTGTTCAAAGTTATAACAGCACTGAAAAAGGTAAATTATAACTATTTTTCACACTTACGACTGCTGCAGCATCCTCGTGGTCATGTGATCAAAATTTGGACACTTGGCAACTGGTATATATTTACGACAGTTGCAATATCCATTGCATGTATTTATGACAGCGGCATGTATTTATCATAGTTGCATGTACTTATGACAGTTGCAATGCAATTTGGATACTTGGCAACTGGCATGTAATGACAGTTGCAAAAGCTGATCACTTTTTTCAACCTTGCACAGTCAATGGGGAAGCCATATTCACTTAATCATATTATTAACTTAACTGCAGAATTTCACCTAGCAACTATGGCAAGAAAGGTCATAAAATGCAGCAAAACTCATATAACAACTATTTTGCTTACAACAGAAATCTTTGGCTCAATTTTGATTGCAAATTGTGGACTACCTGTTTCCTTTATTGGATTAGCAATCTCCAGAAGAAAGCAGAAAGTTATCAATAAGATTGCAGATTATATCTCGTCCGAAGCACAAAAGAAGAACGCAATTTAAGCAAAATAATTAGATGTTCACAGGTTGGAATAATGTCATATGCTCCTTTTACCTAATTTATTGAGGGGCTTTCCCCCTTTGCTAGTACCAGTAATTGTACAAGAATTAGATACTATTAATGGCATTATTATTATTTTTGTTTTGCTTTATTTTGTAGGCTGCCTAGACAATTGCAGTTTACAAAGTAATTAGTATTATAACAAATAAACAAGTCAAAATTGCTATGCCTGACATCAGACAGACATGCATATTTTTTAAAAAATGAGGCATAATGAACATCTGACAAGAAGATTATTACAAAGGGAAGCAACTGAGGAAACAATCCTGCTGAACCTGCAGTCCCAGGACAGACCAAAAAGCTCAGGCAGAGACAGGTACTCATTTGCCTTGAAAATAATGGTTGCCTGGGAAGAAAATGGGCTGAAGGTAGCACATACCTGAAGGTGACTTATTGTGTCTCATAAAAAAAAAAACCTTGGCTTTTTTAGCCCAGCCAGTTCTCCCAATGTACCCAAAAATAGCTATCAAATTGCCAATGTACACTTAGATGATATCCAGGTGTCAAAAGGTTGAATTACATTTGACACACAACTGTAATCACACATTGCAGCTTAAATACTGAAAATACAGGGAAATCAAAGGCTTATGATGCAGCAATCCTGCTGAAGCTAAGCAGGTTTAGGATTGGCCATCCTTCCATAAGGATGGATGTTCCATAAGAGAAGGACAGCAAAATATCAATGAAGAAGTGTGTAAAATCATACAGAAATGCACACAGAACTGCACTGACTGCAACTCAATTGATTGTATTCACATGCATAAAAAGCTGGCTTGTGAAGCAAAATGGAGGGAAGGGCATTTTTCTCTCTGTGGGGCCTCAAATATATTTCCAAACCAACACCTGGCTGAGGGAGATGGCTGCTGAGATGCTCATGCAGAACCACTCACTCACCACTTGACAAAAACAGCTGGAGAAAGGACAAGGTCTCCCCCCCTCTTCTTCATTCCTCCCCTCTGCTATTTTCCTCCAACTGAAACAAAATCAACAGGTTAAGTCACACATCTAAATGTAATGAGATCCTCTGGCCCCAAGTCATTGCTAAAAAGTTTGATTTCAATACAAAAGGATATTTGAGAGCATATGAGTATGGATAGGCAGCCACATCTGGAAGCACAAAGCAGCACATTGATAATGAAGAGATGCGCACGTGTGCATACACACACACACACACAGAGAGAGAGAGAGAGAAGAGAGACTATCTGTCTGGTACAACCACGTCTGTCTTACAAAACTATCAGCCTCAGGCATCGAAACACTGTTTTGCTTCATCTTCAATGCACCAGTTTTGTCATTACAAGATTTAATATTCTTTGTTGTCCTACCTAGAATACTCAGGGAAGCGTATGAGCTTTTTATAAGGCCTTTTGATTATATTCCAGCTGTTTCCTAAGTCATTTGGTTTTCCTCCAAACAATTAAAATAATGTAAGTAAAAGGAAGTTTTACTATCAACCCTATTTCTGGGCTTATTATGAGGAGAAGGGGTGGAAAGCAGTGGTGAAATCTAATTTTTTTTACTACCAGTTCTGTGGATGTGGCTTGGTGGGCATGGTGCGGCTTGGTGGGCGTGGCAGGAGAAGGATGCTGCAAAATCTCTATTCCTTCTCCACTCTGCGGCCAGCCAGAGTTGGTATTTGCCGGTTCTCTGAACTGCTCAAAATTTCCGCTACCAGTTCTTCAGAACCGGACAGAACCTGCTGGATTTCACCCCTGGTGGAAAGTCTAAGCTGTGTAGTAGAACAAGAGACTTCTGAGTATGGAAGATTAACATCTCTTTCTTCGCTCTGACTCTGAGGATTAATAAGGATGAGACTCAGAGATCATAAAGTTCTTAGGGTCTAACAAACACTGGTTTATCTTCCTCAGTGACAATATAGATCATGATACTGTCAGGTCTATTCAGATAGACATGGGTAGTCCTTGACTTACAACCATTCATTTAGCTGTTTATAAAGTTACAGCAGTACTGAAAACATTACTTATGACCAGTTTTCCGTTATGATCATTGTACCATGCCCAGAGTATTGTGATCAAACTTTTGGCACTTGACAACAGCCATGTATTTACAATGGTTGCAGCAGCCTGGATCCTGGGATTGTCATTTGCAATCTTCTTAGGGAGCTTCTGACAAGCAAAGTCAGATTTGCTTAAAAACTGCATGATTCACTTAGCTAATGTATTGATTTGCTGAAAAGAGGTCATAAAATGGGGCACAGATGATTCCTGTAAATGTTCTCTAGCAATGGCGCATCATACTGTCCTTTATGAACCACAAAAGTATTTGCCAGTGGAAATCCAACTGGAAAACAATATGATGTCTTGTTTGCCAGCCACATCACCAGTGAAGTTAATGTTTCTACAGAAAACTGAAAGTCCAGCTTCCCATTTTAACTATATGGATGAGCCACAGTGGCACAATAGTAAGAGTGTAGTATTGCAGGCTACTTCTGCTGACTACCAGCTGCCTGCAATTTGGCAGCTCAAATATTACCAGGCTCAAGGTTGACTTAGTCTTCCATCCTTCCACGGTGGGTAAAATGAGGATCCAAATTGTTGGGGGCAATATGCTGACTCTGTAAATTGCTTAGAGAGGGCTGTAAAGCGGTATATAAGGGTAAGTGCTATTGCTATTGCTATTGCTATTGCTTTGAAATGGCCTCTGGTCATTTTATCACATTCTTGCTTTTGTTCTTCTACGCTTTCAAATGGAGAGTTATCGTCACAGCTATTTGCTTTCTCCAATGTGTTTAATCATGATGTTTCTTTAACCACCTGCTTTATTAAAATTCTTTATATACAAGAAACAGTTCCAATAAATATTGAACACAGATGGGCCTTGTTACTGATGATGATGATATTGCAAATAACAGGATACCAAGCCTATGTGAACTGATGGGTTAGTCATCAAAGTACTCAAAAATAACTAAAAATGGCATCCCCCAAATATAAAAAATTCTAGGAAAAGGTTTTGTAAGGGCTATAAACATTAATTATACTGTACATTGGCCATCCATTATGACTTTATTCAAGTTCAACTTTATTCTGTGTGTGTCCATGCACAGTTTGCACCAAACACACATTGCACATGCATGCACAATACACACCAAAAGGAGGCTTGAGAACCTAAGTAGAACAGCAGGGGGAATCAGCTGTGGCGTGCGATCTTGGGAACCTTTTTTTGTTACTTTCTTAAAGCATTTTTTACTATCGGTTCAGGTGAATAGGTAGTACAAAATGCTTTTAAAAAGTAAAAAAAAGGTTCTGACGATCACAGCTGTGCCATGCGATCGTCGGAACCTTTTTTTTATTTTTTTAAAGCATTTTTTTACTACCTATTCACTCGAACCAGTAATAAAAAAAATGCTTTAAAAAAGTTTTTAAAAAGGTTCCAACGATCACACAGCACAGCTGTGATCTTGGGAACCTTTTTTTTTTACCTTTTTAAAGCATTTTTTTACTACCGGTTCAGGCAAATAGGTAGTAAAAAAATGCTTAAAAAGTTTTTTAAAAAACTTTAAAATCATGTGTCACTCAGCTGATCATTGGAACTTTTTTTTACATTTTTTTACTACCAGTCCAGGCGAACTGGCCCGAACCAGTAGCATTTCACCCCTGGTAACACTGCATAGAATAATGTTCTCTAGTTTCTGGCCCACAGCAAGCAAACACAAAGTAGTTCCTTCATTCCACTGCTGGAGTTAGCAGCACATCATCTCTCCCCAGTCTCTGACCTGCAGCAAAATCAAAGCAAGGAAGCAGGAAAACTTTCAGCCTCCTCTTCCAAGTCATTTCACATTCTGAAGGTGACCCAACCACGTTTACACAGTAGCTGATGATGATGCTTGCCTAGTCTTGCTTTGCTGAGCCAAATAAATGTCCTGGTGTGGTTGCAAAACAGCAGTCAGCTTCTGTTTGAACTAAAGAATGACCTCCAAATCAAATGTCGAATTCAAATACCCTGTCTGCCAAATGGTAGGATCTCAGCCAGTTTCTTACCAGAGAAAGATTTGGAAAAAGAATCTTCTTGTCTTCTTTCTCAGCTCCTCCAATCTTTCTTCAGAGAGGTCTTTCTGATTGGAATGGAGGTCTTCCACTTCAAGTAGCATATCTTCATGGCTTTCTCTACAAATGCTGGTGATCACTCCACTTCACCCTTCATCCATAAAAACAGATGCAGCAGATGGTGACTGTCCTGTGCCACATGTTTTTCTACATTGTATTCCATGTTGATCTCTGCAAAGGATGCTGCGCTAATCTCAATTTGCAGTGCTGTAGCCCCTTCAGAAATCCCTGACTGATGGAGAAGAAACTTCTATGTCAGGGGTGTCAAACTCGTGGTCCACAGGCCAGATGTATCATGCGCTGGCCATGTCCACCCTCAGTTTACCAAAGGGGGGGGAAAGTCACATCATGTGACCATGTGACGGCGCAAGTTTGGCACCCCTGTTCTATGTGATCCAATATAATTTTGAAAGTGTGATGAGTGTAGTATGACTTGAAAGTCACCATCAGACTATGTTCCTTGTCTGGAGGTGGTGTTGTCTAGTGAGAAACAGGCAGGAGCAGGCAGGCTAAGGAATGACCAGAGGCATTGTCAAGCAACAGGAGGGCTTTGATAGCAAATTTATTGAAGACAAGTTACCTTTGCATTTTTACAGACAGCAGCTGTTGATGCAGAGAAAAGGACTGCAGTTTACCTCCTATTGACTCTCCAGGTGCATGTATTGTGTTTAATGACCCTAGAACATAGGTTTAATGGAATGATACTCTGGCTCCTCTATTACGAAACCAATGAGACCTTCAACTTAGAACTTCAAATTCCTGGTAAATTCTGTTTGCTTTAAGCTCCTTAATTGCTAGTATAGAAGCAGGGATGTCAATCTGCCAAATGAGAGTTTCTTTTTCTATAATGTTGTTAAAAGTATAAATGTGTCACCAGAAACTTCATATTGTCTAAATCCCAGATAAATTTCGTTAAAGGCATTAAAAAGGAAGCGCAGAAGAAAAGGTAAGATATAGGATACAGAATTAAAGAGCTAGAAGGGATCTTGGGGGTCTTCTAGTCCAACCCCCTGCACAAGCAGGGGTTCCTATACCATTCCAGACAAATGGCTGTCCAATTTCCTCTTAAAAACCTCCAATGATCCTGACACCATAAATCCATCTGGCATAAAGTCAAAATGCTTTTGTTCCCTTAAAACAGTGGCGTCAAACTCAATTTCATTGAGGGCTGCATCAAGGTTGTGTTTGACCACCGATGGCCCAAGCACTCTGCCAATGAAAACAGGCTCCCGAGCTCCATTTTCAGCTGCAACGGCCTCCTGCAATCCTCTGCCGGTGAAAACGGAGTTCAGGAGGGCCACAGGCAACCCTCCCGAGCTCCATTTTCGCTGACAGAGGTACTGCGGGCCAGTCCTTTGCTGTTTCCAGGGCGGCCCCGCAGGCTGGATCTAAGCACCCCAAGGGCTGGATCTGGACCCCGGGCCTTGAGTCTGACACCCCTGCCTTAAAACATCTGGCAATTATTTACAACTCGTGAATCCGCTCAGGATCAATTAAAGCAATCCAAAACGTATTTTAGTATTATAGAGTTGAAACGGACCTTGGGAGAATTCCTAGGTAAGCCCAGTATACATAGCAGGAATCCCAAGACCCATCCCAGCAAAGGGTTGCCCAACCTTCAATGATGGAGCAGCCGCATCTCCAGGAGGCAGGCTGTTTTACTTCTTCAGGTCTCACAATCCTTATTTTGAGTTTACATCTGTAAAGGTTCCATCCAGTGGATCTTGTCTTATCCTTGGACACTAAGAATAAATCCTCACTTTCTTCCTTGTGCAGCCCTTCAAATATTGGAAGACTACTCTCATGTCTTCCTTCAACCTTCTCTTCTTCAAACCAATCTTTAGGCTAAGCATATCCATTTCCTTTAACTGTTCTTTAGAGGAATTAACCTCTAATAATAGGATTTAGATTCCACCCACTAATTCTTAACTTATGCTCAGGCACTATGGAAAATAAATCCATGCACTTTTCCTTATTCTGTCTGTGCTGAAAGACTGGTATGATTCTCCCTTCAGCTTTCTCATCTTTAGCTACTTCTTTAGGCTAAACATATCCAATTCTTTAAACATTCTTCATGGATTTAGCCTCCTTTTACGTTTAAAATTGGGATATGACACATCCCTTATGGACTTCTGGCATGAAACAGAAAAAAACTGAATTTATGATTCATGCTTTTGCCAATAAACAGGATAGATCATTGAAAGAGGATACTCATGTTGTAACTTTATAGAAAGAGGTACATTTATAACTTTATAATTCCTGTAAAGAATATTAGAAGTCATTTCTTTGTGTCTTCTTTCTTTTCTATTTTTCTTTTTATTTCTTGCATTTTAAAGCTGTTTCTTTTCTTTTTCCTTTTTCTTCTTACTTTATATTAATTTATAGTATATTAATTTGCATGAGTTTTTGCCTTTGTTGTTTTTTAAAAAAGCTTTTAATATAATTAATAGATTTTAAAAATTGGGACAGGACTCAGCAAATGTTTGAGCTTAGAACTGGATTCAAAACCATATGAAAGATTACAACTTACTGGGCCTCAAAAATATATATTTGATTATCTGTTCCAAGGGGAAAAAGTCAGTCTTTAGGAAAATTAAAAATCAATAGTGATCTAAAACCTACACCCTTTGTCTCAATTCCCTCCCATCGCAACCAAAAATCAACTAAATTATATCTATGTTTCTCAAAACATCAATACTGTTTCAATATGCCATGTGAAACATATCCTATGAATTTAAGATAAGATTATCTTAAATAAGGATCACAGACATTCAAGAAACAAGATTTATTTTCTGACAAGCTCCATCAAAACTTCTTGGCCAACACAGTTAGTAAATGGAAAGGAACAGGCATATTATGGAATAAAATTGCTATATTGACTGCTTTTGATAGAGAAAGAAGATAGCCCAGCTTTTCTATATTTACTTTTTGTTCAGTATTAAGGCAGATTTTTTTCCTGAAACACAACAAATGGCCAACCTATGTGAATATAAACCTTAATGTGCGGCACATATCTGACAGCACCCAAAAGCTGATGTAATGCAATCACTCGTATGTTTATAGTCTACTGAAGAACAAGTACTTACATGTTTTTATCCCTTTTTAAAGATAGGAAAGTTTTACTACAGTTTGATGCCACAAATGCTTTTGCATGCAGCTCATCAACCCGTAAATAATGAAACATGAGCTAAACCAGCATGTAATAGCTTTACTTCATTTTACATAATTGGCCTCTATATTAGAGTCAAGTCTAACTTACGGCACTTACTTAGAGATTTGTTTAAGCGTGCAGGTCCCAATCAACCACACTACCACTATTACCTGGTGGTGCAATTGAGTCTGGCATGGCCAAAGATTCTGTTTCGAATGCTTGAATTTGGATTTGTGCATTAAGAGAGGGATTTGACTCAATTGCTGAACAGCCCCTCACTGCCAGGTATCCACCTCTATGAAATGCAGGACAATTTCTTAACCCATGGATGTGAAAAATAAACAACAATGGAAACATTGCTATGTTAAGCTCTTCAGTGGTTATGCTGATTTTTTGTTGTTGGTTCTATTTTTTTTTTGTATTACGGCTTCTGAATATGTGTGTTGTTTTCTTATTTATTTATTTATTTATTTATTTATTTATTATTAAATTTTTCTTAGTTATGTCGTTTAATGATTTTTCCTACCGTTGCTTTGTTAGCCACACAGAGGCATTAATTTGAGATAGGCAGATGTATGAATTGAATAACTGAATTGAAATGAATATAGCAGCCCCATATAAAGCCATTTCTGCACTCCACCTTCCTCATCTGGGAAGGATATTGCTTATTGTGTCATACGTATATCCTGCTTATTTGCCTATTAAAATCACTGTCTTATTTCTATGCTCGTTCCAAAGGAATCCAGAATCATGTTAAAAGATCTGATATTTCACAAAATAAAACACATAAAAAATAAAGTTTTCTTTGGTTTTGCAAGAAATCCTTAGATGACCAGGTATCTTTTTGATTTTCATTTCCCAGAAAGTAGGTTTCTATGGGGTAGAATTCCATAATATAAAAGCAGTCGCTGGTTTCCCTTGTTACCTTCTGGGAGGAGGTTTCGAGATATCCGAAGCAGAACATCTAGATCAGGGGTGTCAAACTCAATTTCATTGAGGGCTGCATCAGGCTATGGTTGACCTCGGGGGGCTGAGCAGGCACGGCCGACTGGGTAGATGTGCCCAACTGGGGGGGTGGGGGTGGCCAGCTTGACACCACTCCCCAAACTGCTGGTATGTTTCCTCTTTGCATTGGGTAGACTGGGCCAAAGCAATGCTGGCCCGATGCTTCCTCTTCGCATTGGGTAGACTGAGCCAAAGCAACGCAGGCCAGCCCCTTACATTTTCCATGATGGCTCCATGGACCAGATCCAACCACATCGTGGGCAGGATCCGGCCAGCGGACCTTGTGTTTCATACCCGTGATCTAGATTCAGTCACAGTTTTGTTCCATATAGTATCGACCTTGCGAACGCTCAAGTTTCCTCTTTCCATTATGTATTCAAAATGGACAGTGATCTATATGTATGGGTGTAGCAGGAGTGAAATCAGGGGTGAAATGTAAAATTTGTTACTACCAGTTCTGTGGGCGTGGCTTGGTGGTGGTGGAGGTAATGAGACTGGGTGGGCGTGGCCAACTTTTTTTTTTTTACTTTTAAAAGCATTTTTTGTACAACCTCTTCGGTCGAAGAAAAAATGCTTTTAAAAGGCTCCTCTGACTATCCCAGCTGAGTTGCCAGAGGCTTTTCTTTTAAAAGCATTTTTTTTTCTTTAAAAGAAAAAAAAGCCTCTGATGATCAGGCAACTATGCTCAGATCACCAGAGGAGCCTTTTAAAAGCATTTTTTACAGCCTCTTCGGCCGAAGAGGTTGTAGAAAAAATGCTTCTGGCGATCCCAGCTCAGTTGCCTGATTGCCAGAACCTTTAAAAGCATTTTTTACAGCCTCTTTGGCTGAAGAGGTTGTAGAAAAAATTCTTTTAAAGGGTTCTGGAGATCCCAGGTGAGCTGCGCGATCATCAGAGGCTCTTTTTAACTTTAAAAGCATTTTTTCGGCCAAAGAAAAAATGCTTCTAAAAGTAAAAAAAAAAAACCTCCTCTGATGATCACGCAGCTCAGCTGGACACGGGCGGGAGTGGGGTGGGGGGCAGGGATTTTTGATACCGGTTCTCCAAACCACCCGCCGCCATTGCTAGAGGATCGGGCGATCCGGTCCGAACCAGGAGCATTTTACCCCCTAGGTGTAGGTATATATACATATATATTTAGCATGTGCATATGTGTGTTATGTATGGGTAGATATATACTTTCTTTTGAGAGCAGGGAAATTCATTTTTAATGTGTGCCAGTGTGCTCACAGTAAAAAAGGACAATAAAGATTATCTTACTCTTAATCTAACGTCTCTCCCCCAGGCCAGAGCACAGGATGATGATGTCAAGGCACAATGGATGCAAAGTTGCACCATTTATGGGATTAGGGTATTTGCGACGCAAATAAAAACAAATTTTGATAGCTTCATCGTGGCTGCCAACTTGAATTTTTTAAGCATGCTCTGCAGATATCCACGGAAAATGATGTCATAATATGCATCATGCCATTATATAGTCTACGGAACACTTCTGGCTGTATAGTTAGTCCTCGACTTATTGAGCCCAAAATTTCTGTTGCTAAGCGAAATATTTGTTAATTTTGCCCCATTTTATGACCTTTCTTGCTGCAGTTAAGTGAATCACTGAGCAGTTGTTAAGTTAGTAACAGGGTTGTTACATGAATCTGGTTTCCCCATTGACTTTGCTTGTCAGAAGGTCACAAAAGGTGATCGCATGACCCTGGGACACAGCAACGGTCATAAATAAAAGTCAGTTGCCAAGAATCTGAATTTTGATCACATGACCAAGGGGATGCTGCAATGGTTGTAAATGTGAAAAATGGTCATAAACCAGTTTTTTTCAGTGTCCCTGTAACTTCAAACGGTCACTAAATGAACGAGGACTAACTGTATATATTCAGGAAATAACTATTTTAAATGATTGGGCTCTGTAAACTGTCAAAACGTGAAAGTATCAGCTATGTTGCACTTGAAGATTCAGAGGGTTATGGGCATTTAACAGTTCTAAAACTCTGTGCATCTACTCTCAGCCCAACCCGCCTCACAGGGTTGTTGTGGGGAAAATATGAGGAGGAAGGTGTTTTGGATATGTTCTCCACTTTGAGTTATTTTAAAAACAATAAAGGCAGGATACAAATCTCTGGATTCAAAATATTTTCTCAATTTGAGAAAATAGAGTAAACTTTATGAGCTGAAAAAAAACAGTTTACACAGAGTTTTAATTTTCTAATAGCATTTTTTGTCAGAGCCTTTACAATGAGCGAAATATCTCATATCTGTTGCTCCAATTTCACAATTTATATCTTCCCATCCTATATAGTCACAGTTCTTCACTCTTCTCATTTACTGAATGCGTTTGGGTTCTCTCTGAGAAGTTCTTTTGGGGAGGGGAAAAAACTACCATCATTCGAAGATTCTCCTGAGCACAAAAACACCCCACCACTGTTACATAATCTGCCAGGTGCATGAAATCTGGCAGAAGCCTAATTAATTCATCCAGATGCTACAGCATAGATTACCCTGGATCATCTGGGAGAACGTCTTCTCTGCATCACAAAAACAACTAGCAGCTATTAATGAAGTAAGTTTTAATTGTAAGAGGCTTCAGTGCATTCCAATTCACAGCCGTTTCCAAGTTTCAGAACTGAAGACGCTGCTTTCATAAGTAGTTGTACTTCCCTCAGTTCGGGGCTAATGGAAAAATAGAAAAACCTCACACACAGCCCAGTAGGCTTCCTCAAAATTTTGCTTACCCTAGTATTTCAATAATTGGCTAATTGCGGGGGTGGGGAGCAGCAAATGAAATTTCAGTATGGCCCAGCTTTAATATAAACCAGGGGTAGTCAACCTCTTTATACCTACCGCCCACTTTTGTATCTCTGTTAGTAGTAAAATTTTCTAATCGCCCACCGTTCCACAGTAATGGTGATTTATAAAGTGTATCGTCGTTTGCGCATGCCTCTCGCGCATCGTGGATTGGGTTGGGGGTGGAGCCGGCCACCAACTTTGCTTGTCTGTTACAGCTGGGTAGTGTGGGGGGAGATGCCGAGCTATTCTGGGATGAGGCTCTTTTGTTTGCGGTCTCACTCTAGCGCCATTTAGTTTCACTTACCTAACGTGAACTAAACTTATGCGCGGGCGATACAAATAGTATATTTTCAGAAATTTAAATTGTCACGGGGAATTTTATGAAAACCTAATGAAAATGTTTTTAAATAATGCTATGAAAAAACTTTTAAAAGTCAATAAAATTTTAAAAGTCAATTAAATTTTAAAAAAAGGAAAGTGCTTCAGTATCAGACAAAACCCCTACCGCCCACCATGAAAGCTGAAACGCCCACTAGTGGGCGGTAGGGACCAGGTTGACTACCACTGATATAAACCTTATCCAGGTTTAAACCTCAAAACTACAAATTCCTGACAGACACAATTCAGACACTTGTCACCAAGTTGACTACAAATTCCTGACAGATACAATTTAGACATTTCTCACCCGGGAGATCATTTCTGTGCCTGGGAAATAGATGTATACTAAATCCGTTGGACATCCGAGTCACGACAGCAGGCACAACAAGGATGTCCCTATTGCTATTTATATTAACACTGGAAGTGTTAAAGAGGAATATTAGACAAGATGTAGAAATAAAAGGTATGGCAATAAAGAAAGAAAAATATAAATTACAAGCATTTGCGGATGATTTGATATTCATTCTAGAAGAACCATTGGAAACCAGTCCCAAATTCATGACAAGAATAGAAAAATATGAGGAAGTAGCAGGACTGAAAATAAAGAAAAAACTAATAGTTAAAAACCTTACAGATAAACAAAAAAAAATGTATTGACAAAAAAGACAGACCTTTAGATAGTTAAGAAAGTTAAATATTTGGGAATACATTTAACAGCAAGATGTGCAACTATATAAGGCTACTACATCAAATAAAATTGGATTTGGAGAAATGGATACATTTGCAATTATTAACAGTAGGAAAAATAGCGACTATAAAAATTTATTTATTTATTTATTTATTTATTTATTTATTTATTTATTTATTTATTTATTTATTTATTTATTTATTTATTTATTTATTTATTTATTTAGATTTTTATACCGCCCTTCTCCCGAAGGACTCAGGGCAGTGTACAGCCAAATTATAAAAACAACACAATTATACAATTAAAACAAAAACTTAAAACAAGCATATTCCATAAATGGCCAAAATTCAAAACGATCAAATTTAAAACCCTTAAAATTCATAAATAATAACCCCAATTAAAATTATTTAAGATTAAAAATTTAAGCCAGTCCCGCTTGAATGAACAAATGCGTTTTCAGCTCACGGCGAAAGGTCTGAAGGTCCTTTGGTAGAATGAATATTCTACCAAAACTACTTTTTCTACTACTACTTTTTCTGTTTCAAACACTAAACCCATTGGACATGTAATCTTACATGTAGGTAAGAAGTTTAAAAGAGCTTGGTCCCATCAGGTCAAGGTTCACTTAGTCCTGCATTTTGTTTCTCATGGAAGCAGCCAGATGTTCACCAGGAGAAAATGGGGACAACCCGTCTCCTTGCAGAAGTAACATTAAGTTTTCAAGACAAAGACAGGTAGTCCTTGATTTACAACAGTTCATTCAGTGACTGTTCAAAGTTTCAACAGCACTGAAAAAAGTGATTTATGACCAATGGCACTATTCAACTGGTTCTATCCAGTTCAGGAAAACTGGTAGTGGAAGCTGTGGGAGGCTCCGCCAACCCGCCCGGACGTCATCATATCCCGTTTTTGATGCTCTACACATGCACGCACGCATTTGTCAAGGTTCCAGAAAAACCTCTTCTGCATAAAAAAAACTCAGAAGCCATTGTTTTTCAGAGTTCTTTACTAGCATGAGGAAACTGGCACACGATGAGTGAAATTCCAAAACTGAACTTCCGGGTTCTTTTCCCAGTTATACAAACCCCAAGAGTCCCACCCCCCTGACCCCCTTGATGGTCACATGGTCCCACGTTCTCCCAGTTCATTCGAATATCTTCTCGCCACTCTTCCTGCAGATGTGAACACCATCTGACCTTGACCGCTTGAAGAATGTTACCATACCCCTCAGCCCCCCTTCTTCCCCTCAGGGGAAAAATGTGGCAGCGTCTGGAAACCTAAAGTCTAGTATGGTTTCCAGGCCTGACAGCATTCCTATTTGCGAATTGGGAATGAAGGTAAGTGAATACCACCCCTGCTTATGACCATTTTTCACAATTACAACTTTTGTAGCGTCCCCATGGTCACGTGATTAAAATTCAGCGACTTGGGAGCTGGCTAAAATTTATGACAGTCGCATTGTCCCAGGGACACATGATCCCCTTTTGCGACCTTCTGACAAGCAAACTCAATGGGGAAGCAGATTCATTTAACAACCAGGTTACTAACTTATCAACTGCATTGATTCACTTAACAACTGTGGCAAGGAATGTTATAAAATTGGGCCAAACTCAGTTAACAAAGTCTCACTTAACAACAAAAATGTGGGACTCAATTGTAGTTGTAAGTCGAGGACTATCTGTAATTCTTAATAGACTAGTCCTCCGCGAATCTATCCAATCCCTTTGGAATCATCAAAGTTAATGCACACTGCCATCTCGTGTGAACAAATTCCGTAAGTTAATTTATGCTCCGTGGTGCGTAACTGCTTTCTTTTGTCTATTTTGTCTTTTCACTGAAAGACCTGGTATGGATCTCCTTGACTTACAACGGTTCATTTAGTGACCATTCAAAGTTACAATGACACTGAAAAAAGTTACCTATGATCATTTTTCACACTTACGATCTTTGTAGCATCCCCATGCTCATGTGAAGAAAATTGAGATGCTTGGCAACTGACTCATACTTACGAATTGCTGTGTCCTAAGGTCATGGGATTCCCTTTTGCGACCTTCTGACAAGCAAAGTCCATGGGGAAGCACAATTCTCTTAACAACCGTGTTACTAACTTATCAACTGCGGCGATTCACTTAAAAGTGTGGCAAGAAAGGTCATAAAATGGGGTAATCCTGGACATAAACTGTTTCAACTCCTACCCTCAAAACGACGCTATAGAGCACTGCATACCAGAACAACTAGACACAAGAACAGTTTTTTCCCGAACGCCATCACTTTGCTAAACAAATAATTCCCTCAACACTGACAAACTATTTACTAAATGTGCACTACTATTAATCTTCTCATCGTTCCCATCACCCATCTTCTTCCACTTATGACTGTATGACTGTAACTTTGTTGCTTACAATTTATATTGATATTGATGGTTTCCTGATTGCTTATTTGTACCCTTTGACTATCATTAAGTGTTGTATCATTATGTGCTAAATTTGTACCCTATGATTATCATTAAGTGTTGTGTTATACCTTGATGAAGGTATCTTTTCTTTTATGTACACTGAGAGTGTATGTACCAAGACAAGTTCCTTGTGTGTCCAATCACACTTGGCCAATAAAAAATTCTATTCTATTCTAAAACTCATTTGATAAATGTCTCACTTAACAACAGAAATTTTAGGCTCAGATGTGGCCGTAACTCGAGGACTACCTGTATTTTGAGAGAGGAAGGAAAAACCTCTCCTATCGACTTTCTCTATGTTAGACAATATTTTATATACCTCAGTCAACCTTTTTTTTAAGATGAAGAGTCCCAAACACAGGCTACTCTCTTCTCTCAGGGAAATTGTATCAAGCCTGTGGATTATTTTGATTGCCTTCCTCCAACTCTATTACATTCTTTTTCAAGCATGGCCAACAGAACTATACATGGTATTCCAAATGCAGAGGCCCCATAGATTTGTACCAAGACATTATAAAGTTAGTATATTTGTTTTCAGTTTCTTTTCTAGTGATCCCTAGTACTGAATTTTGTTTTTTTAATGTAGCTGTTGTGTGCCAAGTCAGTATACCATACCGCCATGATCTTTTTCTTGATTAGTTCCTATTTCCTCACAACTCAGACCTCATCAACGTTTATGTGAAATTAGGGTTCACTGCCCCAATATGCATCACTTCACATTTAAATAAATTTAACATTTGGTTATCTCAATAGTTACCCTCTATCCATGATGGCGAACCTATGGCACGCGTGCTTGAAGCGGCAAACGGAGCCATGTCGCCCGGCACGCGCAGCATCACCCGTTCCTCTTCCAGGTTTCTGGCGTGCGTGCACACGCGACAATCAACTGGCCTTTGTGCATGCAGCAGTGCTGGAAACTGGAAGAGCTGGTCTTCCATTTTCCTGTGTGAGCATGCGCACGAGCCAGCTGATTGAAGAAAACCGAAAGACTAGCTGACCGGCACACATGTACGTTCCGGAAATCAGAAGTTCATTTTCGGGGGCGCGTATGCACCCTGGGCAGCTCCTCTTCCGTGTTGCTGCCCAGAGGAGCACGCACACAAAGCACGCATGCACACTCCCTTTTCGGCACGCGATGCCAAAAAGTTCACCATCACTGCCCTATATGAAGACTATTTTAACTTAATTTTTAATGAATAGGGAAAAAAGCAAAATACAAAATATGTTAATGAACATACATACAATATCAGAGAAGAGAAAGGCACATTAAAAGGATAGTGGTGTGAATGTATTAGAAATATATATTGTATGTACTTGAATATTTGCAATAGATAAGTATATATAGAATTATGTGTACTATTATAATGACATACTGTAGCTTTTTTCTTTATTTTATTTCTTTCGCTATAAACTGTTGTGGCTTGCCAGTGGCCAGCAGAGCTGGCAGCAGATTTGGACAGTGAGGAGGTTGGGGAGGAACGTGGGCCAGTCCTGGAATCTGGGGAAGACTCAGACAATGGCTCTGTTGTGACCCAGGCCCAAGTAGGTAGTAGGAAACTCAGTCAGTGTAAAAACAAACAAACTTTATTAGAACAACTAAATTAAAGCAAATTTCTCCCAACACAATTCCTCAGTCCTATCACCAACCTTGGTCCAATTAGGCAAACTGCCTAATTGGCCTTCCTTGGCAAAAGTTCAGAAGACACCAATACAAAACAAATGCAACAAGACAAAGCTATCAACGTTGTTTTCCAGCAAAGAAGCCAAATGCTGTTGCTGGTCTTTTAAGCCTTATGGGAGGGGCAATCATCTCTTGGCCCTACTCCTGAGTCGTCCTCTTTGCTTTAGCTGCTCTTGTTTTCTGGCAGCTCTTCTCATGCATGCATTAGGAACAGGCTCCTCCTGTTCCTCTGCCTCTCTATTGTCAGCCTCTGGAAGCTCTGGAGTCCGCACATCACTCCCCGATGTGCGGCCCTGGCCCCATCTCTGCCTCCAATGCAGAGCCCTCATACAGGCCTTCTCCAGCCTCCAGGACTGGGACATGTTCTTCCTCCGCCTCATTGCTGTCTGACTCCAGTGCCAGCTCTGCAGGCTGCTGGTGGACCACAACAGGCTCTGAGTCGGAGGCAGAGAGTGGGCCAAGGCCATCTGGTAGTTCTTTGCTGCCTCCAGAATCTCCATAGTCTGACATCAGCGAAGCAGAAGAACAGCAGAAGCCTGTTCCAAATGTGCGTGTGCGCAGAACTGCCAGAAGACAGGAAAAATTAAGAAAACAGGGTCAAGTTGGGAGTAAGGCTTGGAGATGATTGGCCCCTCCCATAAGATGTAAAAGAGTAGCAAAAGGGACGTGAGATTTTGCAGGGAGCAATTAGTTCATCTGGCCAATTCAAGATGTAAAAATGCTGTTTGTGACTCTGTGCCAAGTTTGGCTTTGCCCTGCATCTGGAAATTAGCTCTCTGGCAGCGTCCCATACGAGATAGGTGGGTGTTGATAATCTTCCTCACAACTCAGACCTCATCAACGTTTATGTGAAATTAGGGTTCACTGCCCCAATATGCATCACTTCACATTTAAATAAATTTAACATTTGGTTATCTCAATAGTTACCCTCTATCCATGATGGCGAACCTATGGCACGCGTGCTTGAAGCGGCATACGGAGCCATGTCGCCCGGCACGCGCAGCATCACCCGTTCCTCTTCCAGGTTTCTGGCGTGCGTGCACACGTGACAATCAACTGGCCTTTGTGCATGCAGCAGTGCTGGAAACTGGAAGAGCTGGTCTTCCATTTTCCTGTGTGAGCATGCGCACGAGCCAGCTGATTGAAGAAAACCGAAAGACTAGCTGACCGGCACACATGTACGTTCCGGAAATCAGAAGTTCATTTTCGGGGGCGCGTATGCACCCTGGGCAGCTCCCCTTCCGTGTTGCTGCCCAGAGGAGCACGCACACAAAGCACGCATGCACACTCCCTTTTCGGCATGCGATGCCAAAAAGTTCACCATCACTGCCCTATATGAAGACTATTTTAACTTAATTTTTAATGAATAGGGAAAAAAGCAAAATACAAAATATGTTAATGAACATACATACAATATCAGAGAAGAGAAAGGCACATTAAAAGGATAGTGGTGTGAATGTATTAGAAATATATATTGTATGTACTTGAATATTTGCAATAGATAAGTATATATAGAATTATGTGTACTATTATAATGACATACTGTAGCTTTTTCCTTTATTTTATTTCTTTCGCTATAAACTGTTGTGGCTTGCCAGTGGCCAGCAGAGCTGGCAGCAGATTTGGACAGTGAGGAGGTTGGGGAGGAACGTGGGCCAGTCCTGGAATCTGGGGAAGACTCAGACAATGGCTCTGATGTGACCCAGGCCCAAGTAGGTAGTAGGAAACTCAGTCAGTGTAAAAACAAACAAACTTTATTAGAACAACTAAATTAAAGCAAATTTCTCCCAACACAATTCCTCAGTCCTATCACCAACCTTGGTCCAATTAGGCAAACTGCCTAATTGGCCTTCCTTGGCAAAAGTTCAGAAGACACCAATACAAAACAAATGCAACAAGACAAAGCTATCAACGTTGTTTTCCAGCAAAGAAGCCAAATGCTGTTGCTGGTCTTTTAAGCCTTATGGGAGGGGCAATCATCTCTTGGCCCTACTCCTGAGTCGTCCTCTTTGCTTTAGCTGCTCTTGTTTTCTGGCAGCTCTTCTCATGCGTGCATTAGGAACAGGCTCCTCCTGTTCCTCTGCCTCTCTATTGTCAGCCTCTGGAAGCTCTGGAGTCCGCACATCACTCCCCGATGGCCCTGGCCCCATCTCTGCCTCCAATGCAGAGCCCTCATACAGGCCTTCTCCAGCCTCCAGGACTGGGACATGTTCTTCCTCCGCCTCATTGCTGTCTGACTCCAGTGCCAACTCTGCAGGCTGCTGGTGGACCACAACAGGCTCTGAGTCGGAGGCAGAGAGGGGGCCAAGGCCATCTGGTAGTTCTTTGCTGCCTCCGGAATCTCCATAGTCTGACATCAGCGAAGCAGAAGAACAGCAGAAGCCTGTTCCAAATGTGCGTGTGCGCAGAGCTGCCAGAAGACAGGAAAAATTAAGAAAACAGGGTCAAGTTGGGAGTAAGGCTTGGAGATGATTGGCCCCTCCCATAAGACGTAAAAGAGTAGCAAAAGGGACGTGAGATTTTGCAGGGAGCAATTAGTTCATCTGGCCAATTCAAGAAGTAAAAATGCTGTTTGTGACTCTGTGCCAAGTTTGGCTTTGCCCTGCATCTGGAAATTAGCTCTCTGGCAGCGTCCCATACGAGATAGGTGGGTGTTGATAATCTTCCTCTGAAAGACTGTTCATCAAGACTTGTAGACTGTAAATGAAAGTCATATAAATAAAAGAAGCTTGCCGGGACTAAGTTTGTGCTGTTTACTTTCTAAGGAAGCCTAGGTCAGAACATAAACAAGTTAAAAACATATTTGCCACTCAGATCTTTGAAATACTTCAATTCTTTCCTTTCATTGAGAAGATGCTGAGAGTTCCTTCATAATAACCCTTTTCAATCGGGCCATGGGCGAGTCTTTCAATGACGGATGTGCCTTCACACTATTACTGCATTGGCAAAGTCCAATGCCAAGATCTGTCACTTAAAAATGACATACTGGGTCCCAAGCATCTTTACTGGAGACATGTCTAAATCCTCTGTGTCTTTCTTACTAGGTTACATACGTGGCACGGGGGCATATCAAATCCTGGGAGATGACAAAAGCCTTCGGTCTCAATTCTCAGAAAGAGGAGGGTAAATCTTAAAGGAGGGAAGGTCAGCTGATCTGTTGCTTTTGTTCTCCAGATTTCTTTCCAAAACTCTAAGCTACCATAACTGCAAATCTTCAAAAGGTCCTTACTGTAGCATTTGAAAACTGCCACTGCTCCAAAAACAACACAGAGAGGAATGCAAGGAACATGCAGGAACATATTCTTCTCCCTTTTTTGGAGAGTTTAGATTCACAGGACCCAGAACTCCAATTTTGATACCTCTCCTGAAAACCAGGAAAAAAATAAAGGTAGAAACACAGCTGGTAGCCTTATTTTTTTTTCCAGCTCCCGACTATCCTGACCAGCATGAATCATCTGAAATAGGCAACTATTCTCCTTCAGATTTTTTTTTTCCCCTTCACATGCGGGAGGGGAATCTGCACTGGGTCACCTGAATCTGCAGGCCCAAATGCTTTTCTCCTTGATTGGGACCGCAGGAAACCTATGCAGTCAACCCAGTTCTCTGTTTGGTCTGCTAGTCTTTCTCTGGCACGGAGACCTGATCCGGCCACATCAGACACGCTTAGCCATAGTTCAGTCTCCTTCCTGAACATCTGACATGGTTGTTGTGAGCAAATCTTTCAGAAAGAACACAGACTTTAATGGTTGCCTGACTTGGGAAGGTTTCAAGCAAGAGGCAAACAGAGCAAAGGATCTCAGTCTCTCATGTGTGGGTTTGACGCATCCCGTGTTGGGTTGGTGCAGATCAGCCAATTCAGACCGGTTTGCCCGAACCAGTAGCGCCCACCCGCCCTGACTCTATTTAGGCACATTTTTGAGACCGGGAGCATGCGCGGAAGGCTGGGCGCATACGTGGACGCGCACGCACACATTTGCAAACCGGTAGAGAAAGTAAGTGAATAACACTCCTGGTGCAAATGGAACGGAAATGCACTGCTTCACACAGTCATTTTCTATCGGATGCACACCGCTCTGCATCTGATGCAATCTATAGTTCATGTCTCAGAAAACAAGTGTTTTGGCATTAAAAAAAAAAGTCCGACCCTATGAATAGATAGTTAATACACACAAAGCCTGAATGCATTATTTGTCTTACTTTAGCCAACTCCTAGAGCAATCAGCGTTATAAAGGATTGCTAACAGAATCACAAGAGTTATAATCAAATAGATTTGTGTAAGTAAGGCTATTTAAACTTGTAACAAAAGCTATTATGATACAAATAGCTGTAACAGAGCAACTCCCACAAAAATCATTCAGTATCACACCCTGATAAGGTTAAGGTACACAGAACCATTGTTATATGAAAGAAAGAAAAAAAATATTTAAGGTATTCTTTTTGCCTTAAACATGTGGCAGCCAAACAGGTTTAATTACCACACCTTATACTTAGCCTATTAACTGTTTCAAGAAAACACCCAGGAATACTATTTAGAATATTAGAACATAAAATAACAGAGTTGGAAGAGACCTTGGAGGTCATCTAGTCCAACCCCCTGCTCGAGCAGGAGAGCCTATTCCATGTCAGATAAACGGCTATCCAGTCTCTTCTTGAAAGCCTCCAGTGATGGGGCACCGAACAACTTCTGAAGGCAGGCCATTCCACTGAGTCTATGGTCACTTTGTAAGGTATCACTTCTATTAGATTCCTTTTGTCTATTCACAGGAAGACTAAACTTTTCCTAGGCAATGAACATTAATATATAGTAAAAAGATTTTCCTATGATTAAGCTACTCAGTCAAATGAAGTGGAAATAAAACTAAAGCTATCAGTAATTTAAAATGATCTAAGTGAGAAAAATGCAAACCATCAAGCCTCCAGATACGCATTTTTCATTAAGATACAGATATAATAAATGCCTTCTAAAATACATCTACTTTCCAAAAAAAGAAACCAGTTTGGCAATTCATTCTGGACAGACATAACACGGTTATCTTTTGGCCATGTGCCTAAGAGCTTATATGACTGATGAATGATATTGCCAATGGAATATTTTAATATGAAGCTACCCCTTGTAACCTGTTCATACGATCCATCAAAAATACTAGCTGCTTTTAAAATTACATGCCTTCCAACCAGTATTTCTTGTTTAAACATGCTGTCTACTTGAGAACCATTACTTGGGTGAACAAGCAATGATTGCTAAAAACTATCGTAAGTGGTCTCACCATTCAGTCTAGCCAAATTGTAGCTCAAACTTCCTTCTGTATTCCTTTTTAGCGAGCTCAGTTAGTCTGTTCCTGCTTTTTTTATTTTGCTTTTTGTTGTTGTTGTTGTTGATTGAAAGAGAGAGAGAAAATAAGCCCATGGGCCTTACTTCTTGATGTGCACTCACTTTTAGATACTTTTGAATTAATCCCCTGGGAAGTTCTCAAGCAGTCCCTAAACGGAATTCATTCCACATGACTTATGTAACAAAACTTTAGGTTTGATGAACACTGAAAAGAGCTAACAAACAAACAATGCACCTTGCAATGGTCTTAAGTCAATTTAGAATTGTCAACATTTCATTCTAACCGCTAAGAATTCATACAGTTGCCTGTCCTATAAGATATTGGATATAAATATGAAGTTGCTTTTTCTTTGGTCTATGTAACTCAGCATTGCTTACACTAATTGGTAGTGTGTCTATAGTCCTTCAGGGCCCCGTTACATTCAAAATAATAGAGGTCAGGCTTTAGAAATTTTATCTATATCCACACATTTCACTCCTCAAAACATGACACTAAGAATAGCCAAGACGTATTTTCCTCTTTTAAAAAAGGCATTCATTGTAAAGCGAGGATAGAATAAAGCAGTTCATGCTGCCCTCTTGTGCTAAAAGAACAGAAGACATAATTATTCAAGTTACAACTAATGCAGCTGCTATAATAATCTTTTCTTACCATACCGTTTTTCAAAAGCCAGATCAACTTGGTAAATTCTTACTAGCGGTTTGCCAAGAGACACATTGCCAAGATTAAGAATGGGTGGTGCACACTAAGCTTGCTTTGTTGCTCCAGCAATTGGCAGTGCCAAAGGTGCTTTTTCAGGAGGCAACTGGACTTCCTTGTTTTTTCTTCTGAAGATATTTCGCTTCTCGTCCAAGAAGCTTCTTCAGCTCTGACAGGATAGTTGTTGTGTCTTGTCCGCTCTCACCGCAGCCGGGGTCTGCTTATCTGCTCCCGAACACGGAGGAATGTATGCCTCTCGGCCCCAGTCCTGGCTCCATGCCCAGACAAGCTGCAGAGGAGGGGGCATCTCCCGGTCCCCAGCCCTGGCTCCATGCCCAAGCAGGCTGCAGAGGAGGGAGCATCCCCCGGCCCCAGCCCTGGCTCCATGCCCAGGCAAACGAAGCAGCTAGACCCCTCCCCCTCCTCCACAGCATGTGAGCCTGAGGAAAGTTTACTTCCAACAGCTGATTGGAGTGACCCTCGCATCAGAAGATTGGATTGGCGGAGGCAACAGAAAGAAGGGAGGGGCAGGCCTTAATGAGTGCTGAGTCATGGAGCCACACCCCATGGCCTATATAAAGGATCTGCTTTCTGGCAGTCTCTGAGTCAGGCAAAGTCGAACTTATCTTGCTGAAGTCACTTACTGGTCTCCTGCCTGCTCTGAGGACTTTGCTAGGACTTTGGGCAGAGCTGCAGAGGCAAGCCTGATTCGGATTTCCCTGACCCGGCCGTCAACGGAGGAGTGGGACACGACAATAGTGGAGAATGGAAGGATTTATATTCCTTGCAGACAGCTGGTCATTTGCATCCTTTTAGAGGGTCATTGAAGCACTTGGAGGTTCCCCGCTATCCTGTCAGAGCTGAAGAAACTTCTTGGATGCGAAGTGAAACGTCTTCAAAGAAAAACAAGAAAGTCCAATTGCCTACTGAAAAAGCACCTTTGGGACAACCATGACGTGGATGACTGAGAATCTCTGCAGACAATTGGCAGTGGTACCTTAGTTACAAGATGCGCACCAAAAAGACCTACTTAATTCTGCTGTTGCTCCCATTACTGTGACCAATAAAAAAATTGTTATTTATTCACCCATTAAATCTCTTAATCTCTTTCTTTCAGGCATTTTAGGTGGAGAGCCATGTTAGTTTATGGTGACAAAAAAAAAATCAGCAGCTGCTTAGTAGCATTTTTTTTTCTCTTCTGACACTCGCAACAACTTATACCTTTTAATAAAATATATTCACCAAAAAAAGGAACTACCAGGATCCTTTTGATCTCTCACCCCCTAGCCATTCCTGGTCGCATTTTCTCATTTTTACATGTTTATATTTGCTTTATGCTGTGTACCACTAAACTACTGAGTATGGTGGATGCTCTAAGAGTTTAAATAGAACACTGTAATTGGAAACTCAGCACATGTCAGAAACATGCTTAAGCATGCCCAGTCAGGTTTGGCCTATAGAAAACACAGGGAGATACTAGCATGATACCTTTGTGAAAGCAAAAAGACCAGAAAAACTACTTTCACTATGCAATGAATGAAACATCGACTGATAGTCTTGGTTAATGTCAGAAATACTTTTTGGCTTTGTTTTATGATCATTAGTAAGCCTCTAATACTTTTCTTCTCTTCCAAGTTCTTTGTCAGTCACAAAACTCAAGGGAGGAAGGAGACAACTCTTGACAGTGAAAGAGGCTTTTAAGGAAGTGGAAGTCACCTTATCCACGAAGAACATGAGGAAAGATCTCAAATTTTTAAGAGCATCTCCCCTCAATGGCAGTCAGTTGAGTTATCCTTGTTATGTACACTCTGTGTTCAGGCAATCTAAGATTTGTAAGCCTCCTTCATGTCATGGTTTCATGTGTTAATTTGAAATCAGTCTTTAACCAGACTTAAAACTGAATTATAATTTAAAGGAAACATGTCAATTAAGACTGGCAAAGGAAAGCTCAAGACCATATTGGTTGGAAACATGCAGAAGAGGCCATCCTGGAGTGGAAAGACAATGGCTAAATGATGCTGATATTACAAACGAAGTAAACTAAACTAAATGTCTTACCCTTTTTGGCAGTAAGAAAACAAGCAGAGTTTTTACAGTAAGCCAATTTTATGTTGCAAATAGGTCCATAAATTAGAGGGTGAAAATATTATTCTGCACTTCCTCAACCAATGAACCTTTGAGCCAGGGATGGGTTCCACTTACCTTTGCTACCGGTTTGCAATGGGAGCGCGCATGTGCACTTGCTTTGCTCGCTTGGCGCTTCTGCGCCTCCCGCCACCGTTACTACCAGTTTGCAAGATCCAGACCAAATTGGTAGCAACCCACCACTGCTTTAAGCATATATCATGATGTCAACTGAAGAAGATATCACTACAAAAAAATTGCCAGCTACACTAAGTAGACACTAAAAATGTGAACATTCTGCAGATACCACTTAGCTGAAAAGTGGCACGAAGGGGAAATAATCTTCTGATCATTCATACAAGAGCCGTGGTGGAGCAGTGATTAGAATGCAGTATTGCAGTCTAATTCTGCTGACTGCCAACAGCTGGCAGTTCGATTCTCACCGGCTCAAGGTTGACTCAACCTTCCATCCTTCCGAGGTCGGTAAAATGAGGAGTCGGATTGTTGGGGGAAATAGGTTGACTCTGTAAACCGCTTAGAGAGGGCTGTAAAGCAGGGGTCTCCAACCTTGGCAACTTTAAGACTTGTGGACTTCAACTCCCAGAATTGAGCAGTTGGAGACCCCTGCTGTAAAGGATTGTGGAGACCACTGCTGTGAAGGATTGTGAAGTGGTATATAAGTGCTATTGCTATACATCAAAAGTGACATCTACCACCTACCAACAATGATGTCAAAAGGATAACATACATGCAATAATGTCACCATTCAAATAGTGTGATGATGTTCCTGAATCACATATCTGCTTCTTCTTGCCCATTCCTAGAATAGTCAGCAGTAGTCCACTATTGTAAAGTGATAGAAACTTACCAATAGGGTTTCTGTCAAAAAACAGCACTGGAGTTCTCAAAACCGACTGAAACATTTTGTCATGTAAAGTCCGAGCTGCGTTAACCAAAATGTGAAACATAATTAGGCTCCTCAGTATACTGAAAAGTATTGTAGCCACAGTTAAACCTGTATTTAAATGAAAGGCAGAATTACATAATGTAATCTATCAACTTCAAGAATCTATTGACAAGCATTTTTTTTTAAAAAAATCATGGGTCACAATGATAGTAGTTCGACAGTAATTTATTTAACATCGAATATTGTTAATTTAACAAACATTCTGCGGCAAGAAAATTAGTAATTCTGCACAAATTTCCTACAAGTTATTTGCTTCTAGCTAGGTAACTGAGGTGCATGTTGACAAAACAAGAAGCACAAATAGCTTTTTGTATAAGCCAGTGATCTGACTTAAGTTCATCATTAAAGTAAATCTTTTATTCATTTATTGAATGTATGCGGTGCCCATCTTATCTGGTAGTGAGTCTAGGAAACTCTTCCTTATACTTTTCCCTAATGAAAGTCCTCTGGACCAGAGCTATTTATCCCTGTTTGGTGGTAAGCATAAATAAAATAACTGATAGAGGTGCATTCATGAACCTACATTTGACTGACACCCAGTTAACAAAGGATCCAGCCAAATAATTCAGGCTTGTACGTTGTTTGTTGTTCTTTGTTTTTAAATATTTTTTTAAAATGTTTTTTAAATGTTTTAACAAGTTAAATATTTTCACAATTGTAAGCTGCCAAGAGTCACTGGGAATTGGGCAGCATATAAATTCAATAAATTATCATTATATACACAATGAGAATTCACACCCGCCATTTCTTTAGCTGGTGTTGGGGTTTGTGTGCATTGAATATTATAATAATTACTAATATTAGTATTGTATGAGAACTGACCACAGACTTGTGGTAGAATAGGGTGAACAACCTTTCTGAAGGGATGTCCTTTCATTTTATTTTTCTCTTTTTTGCGTGTGGCAGAGATAAAAAGGCCCTGTGAGACTCTGAGCAGGTTTTCTCAGTCTGCTGTGGGGCACACTTTGGGGATGGAGTTGTAAAGGAGTTAAATGAGGCTATTAAAACACAATTTCATGCAATAAATGTCTTGTTTTAGGAAAAAAATGTACAGCTAAAAATGGACGACTTGCCCCAGATTTCAACAGAGTTGCTCTAGAGTTACAAAATGACTATGGGGCCATCTGTATTCTGCAAGATGCTTATTTCTGGTATGCACAGTGATCCCTTAAGAGTCCAATGAAAGGACAGACAGACATTCCTTATTATAGGTAAAGGTAAAGGTTTCCCTCAAACATATGTGCTAGTCATTCCCGACTCTAGGGGGCGGTGCTCATCTCCGTTTCTAAGCCGAAGAGCCAGCACTATCGGAACACATCTCCATGCTCATGTGGCCAGCATGACTAAATGCCAAAGGCTCATGAAACACTGTTACTTCCTACCAGAGATGGTCCCTATGTTTCTCCCTGCATTTTTACGTGCTTTCGAACTGCTAGGTTGACAGAAGCTGGGACAAGTAACGGGAGCTCACGCCGTTATGCGGCACTAGGAATCTGAACTGCTGAACTGCCGACCTTTCGATCGACAAGCTCAGCCACTGAGCCATGGCATCCCAAATTCTTTATTATAGACTTGATATTGTTGATATGACTAATCAACAACACACGGAGAACAATAACACATATTCTAACAATAACTTTTTAAACCCCGATTGGATTTTACAAACTATACCTCTATTTAAATTTTAAAAAGGTGTATGAAGGCAAACATTTTTTGAAGTCTGTGTTCTGGAAATTTTAATGTGCATTTAAAATGGCTGAAATGCTATTTTATGCATTAATAACAGGGTGGTGACAGACCACACATCCTGCTGGTCATTAGGTGGATTTAGTGTAGCATGTTTAGGGCAGTTAAGAATTAGCAGCAGGACCAATTTCTAATTTCCTGAGAATCTGTTCCTAATAATAAAAACGCAGTTGGGATAATCTATTTGGAGAGGTAAAGCTTATGATGAGTTTTCAAATATTCAATTTTTATTTACCTTCCAGTTCAGCTATTCCTGAAGTGACTGTGTTCTCCCAGTGATTGTATGTTTTTAATTGTTTTAATTTTCTAATGTTTAAGGGTCCTTCGTGCTCTCCGAGCTTGGTTATTTTCATGAAGACATTTCATTACCCAAACTAGGTAACATCATCAGTGCTAATGTTTGTATGTTTCCAATGTTTGCATGATTATTTTACCTTTTGGTTTCCCGATATTGTTTGTGTTTTAACCATATAAACTGCCCAGAGCCACATATTGATGGCTATATAAATTCAATCAATAAATCAATTGCTTTCAAAACTCAGACTATAAATTCTCTACCCATCTTATGACTATTTTTTAAAGAGATAATCTAATTAATACAGTCAGAGAAGAAAACAGCATATATAATTATCTATATACTACTAAAACCCTTCAGTCTGTTTCAGTGGTGAAATCTAAATTTCTTTCCTAATGGTTCTGTGGGCATGACTTGGGGGGCGTGGCTTAGGGGATCATGTGACTGGGTGGGTGTGGCTATGTAACCATGTGATTGGGGATCAAAAGACAGAAACTCACTAACAATGTCCTGCTGGAGCAAGGTTGGACTAGATGACTTCCAGGTCCCTTCCAGCCCTGGATTATCCTCTGAAGTGCATTTAATGCCAGGTTTGTAGTCCTTCCTTCCTCTCCTTTTTCCTCCCTCCTTCTCTTTCTCTCTCTCTCTCTCTCTCTCTCTCTCACGAATCCCCCCCATTTTTTGCCTAGCAGGCTTCAGCTTTTTTACCTTTTAGAAAATGCTTTTAAAAGTTAAAAAAAAAAAGGCTCTGATGAACAGGCAACTCAGCTGGGATCGTCAGAGCCTTGTTTTAACCCTTTAAAAGCATTTTTTTTACAACCTCTTCGGCCAAAGAGGTTCTTAAAAAAATGCTTTTAAAAGTAAAAAAAGAGAGGCTCTGATGATCGTGTGGCTCAGCTGGGCATGGGGGGGGCAGGGATTTTTGCTACCGGTTCTCCAAACCACCTGCTGCCATTGCTACCAGATTGGCCAATCCGGTCCGAACCGGGAGCATTTCATCCCTGGTCTGTTTGTAATCTTCAAATGGTACATCATAGGGCAGCCAGTTTTGAACCAAGGCACGTCAAATGATGTAACTTCCAGAATTCCAGGAGCCATTACACCCATGGGACTGAAATCTGGGGAAGGTGTGGCTATTTCAGTGTTGCTGTGTTGCCACTGTTTCAACACAGGTACAGTCAGAGCCACGTGGTCATCATTTATGTTCCCTAATGGCTTCCCACAAGTCAATGGGGGAGCAGGCAGGAAATGTATTGTTGATTGCCAATGCTCCCTGCCAACTTCTCACAATCACACAATTGCTTATGGGAAGCTGGGAGGGAGCATCAGCAATGGGGAAGTTAGTAGGAAAGGTTGCAAGTCTCCCCTACTCTGAAGTTCTCCAGCCTCTCTTGGGCACTCCACAAACCCTTCCTGACCAGCACCATATCGCCACAGACCCAACATTCAAGGCACCTCTTGCACATACTCGTGTACCTTCACAATTTCCACAACCCACACATACACACCCAGGCCTGACACCTTTCCTGATCAGCACTACACTCTTGAATACCATTCCTGTCTGCGCCACACAAGATGGAGGATGCAAGAGGCAGTGTGCAGATCAGGGAGTGTGCACAGGGTGCATGAGAAATGCCACACAGGTCAGGGAGGATGCATAGAAGTTGTGGAGTTGCACACTAGGGGTCAGAAAGAATATGTGAGAGTGTATTAGCATAACTTACATGATCAGGAAATATTGTTAGAATAATGACCCAATGGGACACAGGTTGTCTAGTAACATTTAAAAGTTATTTAAAAACCCTCATATTTTAGGATCGTGGTATAGATTTTTCCAAATTATAGTTGATATTTTAAGTTTTTACCTGCATACATTCCTAAATACCAGGGAAGATCCAGATTTTCTGTGATATTTTTCCCATCATATTCCATTGTGGTGTCATTTAGCTTTACTTGCTGGTTTGCCCTGTGAACACATGGAAAGGAGGTATTTCAAACAAGTTTGCAAGCACATGAGAACCTATTGCTTGGAATAAATCTCTGGTCTCTCTCCAAGTTTCGGGAAAGTTGAAACAGCTCACTTTGCAATGAATGAGACAACAGTCCTTCTTCAACTGTAGTCTGTAATTTCTGAAATAATAAATCATATGTGAACTTCTGCTATTATATGTTAAATAAGAAAGAGGAAAATCAATGTGAAGATACTGCCTGCTTTAGCAGTGTTATGTGTTTCATTACGTTTAGTTTTGCCCCAGAAATAAATAGTAAAAATTAAGGTTTATTCCAAATTATGTTGTAATTTAATAAAAACTTTTGCATTACCTTTCAACAAATAACAATGTAAGGTAGCATAGAGCATAGAAATATAATATAATTAACAACACCATTTAAAAACAACAACAGTAGAGTATCATATAGAATTTAAAATGCTAAAATATTTAATTCTATCCCAATCTGGGATCTAAAAGTTTTTTTTAAAATGTTGAGGCTCTTCTCCACTTGGATTGTCTCAAAGCTGGGATACCCCATAATGGATTAGAACACACGGCCTCTATGAACAAAATTTGTGAATGCTAAGATTTCTTTTATAAACTGCATAATTCACTCACTGTAAATTCATTTAATTGAATCAATGACATATAGTCAAAAATAATTAAGATAAATGTAATCCAATCCATTAAAAGATGCATGTTAAAAGGATACAAAAATCTGTAAAGATTTTATACTGGTACAGTGTTGCATTTGTCACAAACAATTTCATTTGCTGTATTTTCTCTTACATATTCTTTATGCTTTGTTTTGTTGTTTCAACTGTAATTTTTTTAAACTTTGAATGTGTACTTTATTTCATAAACTATTTCAAAAATTGTATATTGTATATGATACATTTTTAAATCCTGGATTAAAAATTGTCTTCCATTAAATCCTCCCTCATTTTATTAAGAATAATATTGATTTGTCTACTGAAATAGAAGAAGTAAGAATTTTCAAAAGTGTAAATTACACACTAGGAAAATCATAGCTAGTAAAAGAGTAGTCTCTGTTTTGTTTAACAGTAAGTGGACAAAGTTGCTTTTTATTATCAGACAAACCTGTTGATACAGTTTAATACTGATTGATCTGCTAGAAGTCTCATGTGGTAATTAAATACTGTGAAAAATCATGGTTTATCTGGATGATTTCACAGAATTCATCCAAGAAGTGGATTTCTGGCTCCCTTAATTGTTATCTTGTACAATGCTTTATTTTATTTTATACTAATGAGCTGTCGAATTTTAGATTTCTGAGAGAGAGAGAGAGAATTTTGGAATATTTTTAATGAAAGGTGGTAGAAACACAATGCACAAAATAAAAATGAAATAATGGTTTGGAGATGGGGTAAAGAGAAAGGATGACTGCATTTTTCCATAAATTCAAACTATGCTTACCAAAAATGCTATGAACTGCTGTATAGATTTCCAAAGAATAAAAGTATTTTTGTTTTGTTTTCAAAAAGAATATGGATCAAAAGTCCTGATTTATTCATTTGCCGGATTCTTAAAAGTGATCATTTACATGGTTTATATAGAAACAAACACTCACCAGTAAGAAAGCCACCAATCCTGAAGTACATAAGTAACCTAAAAAAGTTAAAACAATTATTTTAGAATTTATTTTGGATTATTTAATGCCTTGTGGTTTAATTCAAAACATGTTTCAAGTATTATAAACTATCCTTGAGCCTTTTCTTTTTGGATATACATACTATTAAAAAAAAAGGGACGCAGTGGCTCAGTGGCTAAGACACTGAGCTTGTCAGTCAAAAGGTTGGCAATTTAGCAGTTCGAATCCCTAGTGCCGCATAACGGGGTGAGCTCCCATTACTTGTCCCAGCTTCTGCTAGCCTAGCAGTTTGAAAGCACATAAAAATGCAAGTAGAAAAATAGGGACCACCTTTGGTGGGAAGGCAACAGCATTCTGTGAGCCTTTGGCATTTAGTCATGCCAGTCACATGACCACAGAGACGTCTTTGGACAACGCTGGCTTTTCGGCTTTGAAACGGAGATGAGCATTGCCCCTTAGACTCAGGAAAGACTAGCACATATGTCGGAGGGGAACCTTTACCTCTCTCTACCCTACTATTCAAAAAATAAAGACATGCATGCATATACTTACATGTAAAAATTTTAGATTCTTCCAGTCAACTTGTGTTTTTTTAATAAAGTGGACAGAAGCAACTATTCATGGTGTGAAGTTAACCACAACACTCAAAGGCACTTTTTCAAAAGGCAACTGGATTTTCTTTGTTTTTGCTTGAAGACGTTTCACTTGTCATCCAAGAAGCTTCTTCAGTTCTGATGAGAAGAGAACCAAAGAAGCTTCTTGGATGAGAAGCAAAACTTTTTCAAGCAAAAACAAAGGAAATCCAGTTGCCTTTTGAAAAAGCACCTTCGGAACAACCACGACCCAGATGACTAAGAATCTCCATAGACATACATATTTTCGTGGCTTTCAGAGCTCTTCCCCTTGTTTTAGGTTATTAGACTTAGTATTAAGAATTTTGTAGAGAGATTTTAATCTTTCACTATTATAGTTCAGTATTGTGATATCACTAGCTTTGTGCTATTTTTATCTTTTATAAGATTCAATGTTTTATTAAAATACTTTGTGCTAAAGATTTGATGGACTGATACCTCCAAATCAATCTTGAATAAAAGTAAAGATTTGGGAATGGCTTTCACAGTCCTCACCACTTGAACATTACTGAAGATATTCACAGAAGTCTCAAACATGCAGTAAAACAGCACAACCTTCTGAATGGTTTCCAAACTTCTGCTCTTGACAGGTTCAGTGTTCTCACTCTCAATCTGTGCACAACTGCACATAAACAGTAACTGTGCATTCAGATTTGTGGGAAAATGTGGTATTTAACTTTGTGCAATGTTGTATTAGCTTCCATTCATTAGGAATTAATTTAAACATAGAATTCGACCTGGATTGCCTAAAATTTTTAATATAGTTTAACTCCATATGCTAGAAATGCACCAAAAGGCATTCTGGATTCTCACACATCCTAGACCAGGGGTGTCAAACTTAAGGCCCATGGGCCGGATCCAGCCTGTGAGGTGCTTAAATCTGGCTTGCGGAGCCAGCCTGGAAATATCAAAGGACCAAAACTTTGATCAAAGGCTCAAAATTGGCTGCATCAGGCCCCCCACAGCCCATTTTTGGCCTCCACGGCATCCTGCCAGCCAAAAACAGGCCTGTCGGAGGCCTCGGGAGGCCTCTGAGTGGCCCTTTTTGGCCAGCAGAGTGCTACTGGAGGATGGGGAGGGCGAAAACGAGGCATGGGGGGATGCGGCCACCTGCACCCCATTTTGGCAGGCATGGTGCTGCAGGAGGTGTCCATCCCATCTTCCCCCACACCATGCCAGCCCATGGAGAACTTATTTATTTATTTTATTTATTTATTCATACTTTTATACCGCCCTATCTCCCTAGGGACTCAGGGCAGTGTACAGCCATATAAAAAACACATAAATATACAAAGTAAAACATTAATCTAAAAAACTTATTAAATAGGCCAAATATTTAAAATAGACATATAAATAATAAAACCCAGTTAAAATTTAGTTTTAAAATTTTAAAAATATTAATAAAGCCCCAAATTAAAATTTGACATTATTATGCCAGTCCCGCTTGAATAAATAGGTGTGTTTTGAGCTCACGATAGGTGTGTTTTGTGCTAATCTGGCCCTTGAAGAAATCCAGTTTGACACAGCTGTCCTAGACTGTCAACTTCATTTTATTTTCACTTCAGAATGTTCTGAACAGTCTTTTTTTTTCCAAGAAGATCAGTCACCTTTTATGAATTAAGAATTAGCAGGATCCCACTATCTTTCTTTCAATATAGGTCAGCAGCCAAGGAACCTCTCTACCCATAGCAGCCCTCAAAAGAAAATGATTATCTGCTTCTATTTTAATCTCATACAATAATGTAACGCTTTAAAGAGATTGCTCCTTGCCATGTATCTTACTCAGGAATAGAAGATTAGTTGATAATCCTCACAATTCTCAGAATCCAGGCACAGCTTTTTCTTAGCAACATTGCCTCACTTACTGTGGTTGGGACTATTCCTTTCTCAAAACGGTATTAAGCTTTTTCAAGCTTCCTCTTTCAGCTAGTGGTAGGAGTAGTACAAACCAAAAATATAAGCTAAGTAACAGTAAGCCAAGCTAAGCATCTTATCTGCAATCTTACACCACAATAACTGAAAGTTACCTCATCAACTATGACTACATGGTAGCTTGGACACATCAGTTACATATTGTAGGAGCTGTGACATCCAAATCAAGAAAACTCAAGAATGCCTAGTAAAAAAAATTCTCTGTTTGCCATCAAGCAGTTATCAGCACTATCTAAAATGGAATAAATTCTAAAGCAGAGGTTCTCAATAGCGTTACATGTATTATAGAGGGGAATTAGAAGTAGCCATGGTGGGACTCAGAATAAGGCTTAATTGAGTCTTAAATTTCCAGGTTGGCACCCTGAAAAGGTAATGCTACCAAGAAAATATTGTTTTTTACACTATTGTACTGCAAGCATGGAAATACAATTCCTTGAATTTAGTTACATATGACTAAGTTTACTCATTATTATTTTTAATTTGACTGTATTATTTCCAGGCCTGTGGAAGAGACTGACCAAAGTTGTGGAATGATTGAATCAATAGCTTTAGCCCCTCAATATCTCACAAAAGATATCAAGACCTGGAGTGGAATGGAAAGCCACTAAGTCAAAGCTCATACCCCTAACATCCTACTACTGTCCAGAAGTAAACAACTCATAATATTTAAACATTAATTTATGCTAACTACATATATTGTAAAAGGTATTTTCCTATAAACAGAAAATTCTACTGCAATGTTTGAAAGACTAATTTCAATAAACATTTTTTCTTTTTATAATCAAATTGTATGGAATGTTTTCTTTTGAAATTAAATGCGAAAAGGAACAGATAGATCACTGCTCCATCCTTACAGTAAATAAATCTCAAGCTCACTTACAATCTGACCACTTTATTTCAAAGAGGAAATTATCTCTTTTATGCATTAAGTCTTGCTACTTCACTTCAGACACACAGAATAGGAAAGTACATGCTAATCTATTAAAAACAATTATCAGTAACATTTTCCTTTTTGATCGCTAGAAAAGCTTACCTGTGCCAAAATATTGAGAACTAATAGTATAAAAATTACAAAATAATTTGCACCAGCAGAAAAGTACTTCTTATAAATGGTAAAGCCAATTTTTCCTTCTGATCGACTTTCTTCTGGCAACGCGGTTAGGAGTGGTCCCATCTACAATACAATGGAAGTAAAAATTAAGGCAAAGGATTTTCTTAAGAAATTAAGACTAATTTCTACAAAAAAATTAATTTCTAAAAAAGATTTTATAATTCTTTAGTCACCTCCTCCAATTTGAGGAAATAATGCATCTAGGTTAATTTAAAAGATCAACCTTTGATGTGGGCTATCAATTACATAATTTAAGCTGATTCTTTTACATTATTTTTATTATTATTTTGATTAAGTTAACAAAATACCACATATTTATACATATTATATATTGTATGTATGCATCTTTGCATATTACATTGCATATTATTTATGCATCTTTGCATATAACAAATTCTATGCCAAAATGTTAAATCTGATATCGTTCAGAAGATGTTCTGCTTATTAGGAAAAGAACTTGTTCATACTTTCCATTCATTCTTCTCAATCTTTAATGTGAAGTAATTAAGCACTTGAAATTAAAATGTATACTCTTAAGAGTATAAATGTTCTTTGCTATTTATGCAAAAATGTGCAAGTTTAAGTATCATATTTCACAGCAAAAATATTCATGCCAATGGAAAATATTTCACAAGATCATGGAATATGATACTTAAACTTGCACATTTTGGCATAAATAAGCAACAGTTTCTTATTCTACAAATAAAAACACTGTTCAACTTTCAGGCTGTTTTATAGGGTTGCCTCAGGCTGCCAAAAAAGCCAACACAGTTTTGGGCTGCATAAACGGAGGGATAGAATCAAGATCACGTGAAGTGTTAATACCACTTTATAATGCCTTGGTAAGGCCACACTTGGAATATTGCATTCAGTTTTGGTCACCACGATGTAAAAAAGATGTTGAGACTCTAGAAAGAGTGCAGAGAAGAGCAACAAAGATGATTAGGGGACTGGAGGCTAAAACATATGAAGAATGGTTGCAAGAACTTGGTATGTCTAGTTTAATGAAAAAAAAAGGACTAGTGGAGTCATGATAGCAGTGTTTCAACATTTGAGGGGTTGCCACAAAGAAGAGGGAATCAAGCTATTCTCCAAAGCACCTGAGGGCAGGACAAGAAGAAATGGGTGGAAACTAATCAAGGAGAGAAGCAACTTAGAACTAAGGAGAAATTTCCTAACAATTAATAAGTGGAATAACTTGCCTGCAGAAGTTGTGAATGCTCCAACACTGGAAGTTTTTAAGAAAATGTTGGATAACCATTTGTCTGAAGTGGTGTAGGTTTTCCTGCCTGGGCAGGGGGTTGGATTAGAAGATCTCCAAGGTCCCTTCCAACTCTGTTGTTGTTGTTGTTGCTGTTATTGTTATTATTATTGTGTCATTTACTCACAGTTGGTGATCCAGCAGTTCCATCTTTCTGTGACTGAACTGAAGACTCCATGGAACCCAGGGAAGACTGAGAAAATGTACGAATCCTAGTCAACTGGTGGCTGGGTGTTCCTGGAGATGGTGGTTGATCATCATCCTCATCTTTTTTCAAAAGGGAAGCAAAATCTACTCCAGTTTTAAGGAAGTCTGAGAACGTACCTTTCCCTACCTCCTTACCCTAGAAAGAAAATACATAGAGATTGTAATGTGCAGAATGGTTGTAAAATGGCCAACGATACTAGTAATTTTTTGGATAACTGTCAGCTGCAATCCAGGCTCCACTTCCACCAAAAAAAATCTTTTAGTAAATGTCCTCCTTTCTCTGCGACCATTTATGCTTCCCAGCAACCTGTTTTAAATGATTAAGATACATTTCAAGGAAGTGTGGGATCTACAGAGAGATGGATGAATAAACCAAACTTATCCCTCCCACCAGAGGTGAAATCCAACAGGTTCTGACAGGTTCCGGAGAACTGGCAGCAGAAATTTTGACTAGTTCGGAGAACCGGCAAATACCACCTCTGGCTGGTTCCAGAGTGGGGTGGGAATGGAGATTTTGCAATATCCTTCCCCCAGGAGTAGGGAGGGAATGGAGATTTTGCAATATCCTTCCCCCAGGAGTAGGGAGGGAATGGAGATTTTGAAGTATCCTTCCCCTGGAGTGGGGTGGGAATGGAGATTTTGCAGTATCCTTTCCCTGCCACGCCCACCAAGCCACGCCCACAGAACCAGTAGTAAAAAAAATTGGATTTCACCACTGCCTCCCACAGACACTGAGATTTCACCAGTTATACCTTTATACTAGCCACTTGTCCTTCATGGATGTTAAAATGTGGGTCCAAACATTTTACTACTAATGATCAATAACAGAGTACCTTAGACATTTCATACCAAAAGTATCACATTTCTTAACATCTAATTAAGTCATGGGTGTATTATATTTCCCTGTATTCCCCTGAATTATCGTTTATTTATTCAATTTTTTGTTAAAGTTATATCCTGTCTTTCCTGCAGGAGTTTAAGATGAAGCATATACTGTTCTCTCTCCACACAACCGCACCTCATAACATTATTTCTGTTAACCAGGTGGGGCTAAGAGAGAATGGTTCAACCAAGCAGCTTCTGTAGTTAAGAGGAAATCTGAACCTGGATCTCTTTGGTGCCAGAAGTCCACTAACTGCTACACAGTACTGGCTCTCTCAATTTAAGTGAGCAATTGTCTAAGTAATAGTCCAGACTAAAAATCAAAAACATGATTTCTCATGCTAGGAATGAGAAATACAGCAATAACATGTACATTCTCTTGGTATTTTCCTCCTTCTCCTTCTCCTGAAAACTGATGAGGAGATGGAAATGTACCCTTCTGATTTTGATTAACCAACCACACCTCCATGTTGTTTCCTTAACAATAGTACAGAAGTATCTCAACTGTTGCTTTTTGCCAGAACATTTCTTCGACTTCCCAGTCTAGTCTACACCCTTTGTTTAGCTCTTTCAAGATCGACTCTGTTTGGCTAGATATTGCAAATCTGAGTTGCTGGCTGGGGTATTCTGGGAGTTGAAGTCCTCCAGGCTTAAAATTGCCAAGGTTGGAGACCCCTGTTCTAGAACATCTTAGTTATATATTTCATGACCATGGTTTTGAAGCGAACATTTCGACAAATCATAGTTAAAATTTATCACATTTTAGAGTCTGGATGGAACTATAACTGGCAATTACAGAAATAAAACAAGATATAAAACTTTCAGGACCTTCTCTGGCTATGCTGTAAGAAGTAAGAAGAAAAGGAGTATTCTCTTTTAATAAACAAGGATTTATTTTGATGCCCGAAGCAACTGATTAAATTGTTCTCATTAAGGCAGCAATAAAAATAAATGTCCTAACAGTTACTATTAATTTCCTGGCTTTTTTCGTCCAATCTCAACTGACATATAATAAAAATCAGTTGGAAAATCCTACTTGTCAATCCTCCCAACTGGCAAATTTCTTCTCCATAATCTTTTTCTGAATAATAATTGGAGAGAAGTATAACAATCTATTTTTAATTTTAAAAAAAGAAGACAGTCTTTATGTTCAGTAAGCCAGAACTGAAGCTAGGATTTAAAATTGGGTGAATCTAAAAGCTAACTTGGGCTACTTCAGATTGAGTTTATGATCTAAAATAGTATATGATGTGTAATGAGCCAATCAGGAACTTTGTTATTCATTCTTTCCCACTTTCTCCATAAAGATAGTCCTGGTATAGTTTTAGTACATTCAACATTTGTTCATCCATGCAATATATTAATTTAGGGCAGGGGTGAAATCTAGCAGGTTCTGGAGAACCGGTAGCATAAATTTTAAGTAGTTCGGAGAACTGGTAGTGGAAATTTTGAGCAGTTCAGAGAACCGGCAAATACAGTTCAGAGAACCGGGTGGGAATGGAGATGTTGCAATATCCTTCCCGCAGGAGTGGGGTGGGAATGGAAATTTTGCAGTATCCTTCCCTGCCACGTCCGCCAAGCCACAGAATCGGTAGTAAAAAAAATTGAATTTCACCATTGATTTAGGGAGAATAATAAAGGTAGGTGAAAAGCCTGCCATGGAAGGTTTTGGGGACTTCTCCAAACTAAAATATTTGCTTATGCAATAATCTTATGCTATTTTATTTTATTGATAATAAATTCTATTTTATTAAAAGCTAGGTTTCTAAATGTTTTATCTTTTGATAGTAAATTTTATGGGTGACTTGGGAATTATATCGTTTTGGAAACTGACCTATCTGAAAGCTTCGTGCCGTCCTAACCACATAAGTCTAGAGTAGGGGTCTCCAACCTTGGCAACTTTAAGACTGGTGGACACCAGTCTTAAAGTTGCCAAGGTTGGAGACCCCTGCTCTAGAGTACATTTTTTCAATGGGTCTCCCCTTCGTAGATGGGATACAACACCATAAACAATTCTATAATAGAAATAAATTTCCTATGTTGGAAAGGTGGTAAAAGTCATGGGTCCACAATGTATATGTGATAGCCCAATTTTAGGATGACCTTTTTTTTAGGAAATTCCATTGTTATATTGCCCTCATTAATTACCAAATTTATTTATAGATCAGAACACCTCATTGAAAAAATAAAGTGTCAGTAGGGCATGTGCTGATGATAGCAAAGTTGATAATTATTAGATATTGGAAACAGATGATTTTTTTTCCTGACAGATGGCAACATTTTTATTAGCAAATATTTTTATAAAATTATAAAAAAATATAATTCTTAGAAGTCTTGTTAGTAATTAGAAGTACATAATATCGTTTCTTATATTTGGTTTGTATACAAATATATGGAACAATTAAAATTTGGAATTTATTCTAAGATAATTATAACAAACAGGATATCTTTCCTAATTAATTTATTTACTTTATTTCTTTCACAGTTTTTATACTGCTTCAGTCAATACGAATATAAATGTCAGACTGACAGCAACATAACAATATTTTATTTTATTGATAATAAATTCTATTTTATTAAAAGCTAGGTTTCTAAATGTTTTATCTTTTGATAGTAAATTTTATGGGTGACTTGGGAATTATATCGTTTTGGAAACTGACCTATCTGAAAGCTTCGTGCCGTCCTAACCACATAAGTCTAGAGTAGGTCTCCAACCTTGGCAACTTTAAGACTGGTGGACACCAGTCTTAAAATTGCCAAGGTTGGAGACCCCTGCTCTAGAGTACATTTTTTCAATGGGTCTCCCCTTCGTAGATGGGATACAACACCATAAACAATTCTATAATAGAAGTAAATTTCCTATGTTGGAAAAGTGGTAAAAGTCATGGGTCCACAATGTATATGTGATAGCCCAATTTTAGGATGACCTTTTTTTTAGGAAATTCCATTGTTATATAGCCCTCATTAATTACCAAATTTATTTATAGATCAGAACACCTCATTGAAAAAATAAAGTGTCAGTAGGGCATGTGCTGATGATAGCAAAGTTGATAGTTATTAGATATTGGAAACAGATGATTTTTTTTCCTGACAGATGGCAACATTTTTATTAGCAAATATTTTTATAAAATTATAAAAAAATATAATTCTTAGAAGTCTTGTTAGTAATTAGAAGTACATAATATCGTTTCTTATTTGGTTTGTCTACAAATATATGGAACAATTAAAATTTGGAATTTATTCTAAGATAATTATAACAAACAGGATATCTTTCCTAATTAATTTATTTACTTTATTTCTTTCACAGTTTTTATACTGCTTCAGTCAATACGAATATAAATGTCAGACTGACAGCAACATAACAATATTTTATTTATTAGTGACATTAGAACGGAGGAAGAGGGGAGATATTAAGGGGCGTGCATAAGAGCACAAATGTGCCTACCGTTCCTCTCCTATTGTTCCCTTTCATTATATCAAATTAATATAGTTGTTGCATACTTTTGCTTATATATATGTTTTTTATGATGTGTTGTTGTTTTATATCAATGTTTATGTATACTGTTGTGACAAAATAAAATAAAAAAAATATTAGATTATGTCTGTTCAATCTTTATTGACTTTATTTGCATTTATATTTATAATTCATTTAAGTTTGACTAAGAGAGCAAACAATGGGCATGGAATGTAAACAGATGCCTACATGTATTCAATGTCTTATATACTTACAAATTTCAGCTTTAACATTTTATATTTAGAGCTGTAAAGTCAAAATAAAGAGCATATTTTTCCCATGCTACCTAGCAGGAAGTTCAGATCTCACTTCAGCTGTTGAAAACTTCAACAGATATATTTTAAACTATCTTCTTTTAATTTCTAGCTAGGGTTTAAAAAGTCCTGACTTTATCATTCAAAAATGGCATTTTAATTTATTTAGTTCTGTAAAATAAATGTATAATTTTGTAGGCCATGTACCCATATTACTTGGAACACTGCAAGGTTGACCATGCTATTCTCCTTATTTATAGCTCTTCAACTTTAAATATTAAGAATACAGAAAGCAAACTAAAACGCTGCCAACCCTCCGAAGATTATTTTTATTTTCACCAACCTCTTTTAAAATTAAGATCTGGCTTGCAGCTCGTAAATATTGCAACTGATGAGTCACTAAAATGCACGCTTTTTTATGCAAAGTCTGACAAATACACCTGCAAAAGAAATGAAACTGAATGAAATGCTGACTTCTTAAAAACAGATCAAGTTGCTTTAAAAGTAATGTTTAAAGGCTCCTCTTTATACGATAATTAGGAAAGAACTAAACAGTACTATTCATCAGTATCTAATTTGAAACTAAATTCTAGCTCTTGTTCTACTTACTGATATTCAGTGTTGGGGGAAAAAAAGATGGAATGGAAAGATAGCCTCAAATTCCAATCTAGGAAAACCATTACAATGCTGAACAGGAGGAGAAATTGAAAAAAGGAAGTCCTATATTCTAAATTATTGGTATAATTTTAGCAAAACATTTTACTGGACGTTTTATGGGGTGTATGCTGTACCCTGTTCCTTAAACCAAAGAAGAAAAGAGTGAATGAGTACTAGCCCCAGACATCAGATCTGTCTAGAAAGTTCTCTTGAGGTCATGCATGAATCTCGAGTTCTGTTTCCTGAAAAAATCCCACAAGTCTTCCATAGCAGGTGTCTCCAACCTTGGCAACTTTAAGACTTGTAGACTTCAACTTCCAGAGTTCCTCAGCCAGCTTTGCTGGTTGAGTAACTCTGGGAATTGAAGTCCACAAATCTTAAAGTTGCCAAGGTTGGAGACCCCTGTTCCATAGGACACAATTGCTTAATTTCTTTGAAGAGAAGCGCTTCATTCACATTGTCACAGCTGTAGTTGTCTCACAGCTCTTATTTTATTTATTTAGTGTATGGCACATGTTAGCCAGGGATCACCAAGGTGGTTGGCTACCTCTGTGAAAGGAATTTTTTCAAGCGGTGTTATCTTTACGCCTGAATGCAGGTAGGCAATTGGGGGAGGCTCCTTTCTTGTCCCTTGCGGTTTATTCACTCACGGGAATCAAGGCACCGAGCTGTTGACCTTAGCAGCGCGCAGACCCAGCGTCTTACCACATGAGCCACCATGGCACCTCACAGGTCTAATTTTCCATCTTGGGTTTTTTAGATTTCAGCAGTATTTATACATTTGCAATGGAAACTTATACAATATTAAGTGTGATGTCCATGAGAAAGTTTAACTGAACCAATTTGCCTGAAAAGTTACATTTGCATTGTAGATCATAGTGGAAACTTCTTATAGCCACAGGAACATCTGATTCAAATCAAAATATTTGATTGACAGTGTCACTCTGAGATATTATATTACACAAAGCTATTTTTTGTGTCTTTCAGCACAAGGTAGACCCTGAATAAAAATTAATAGCTGAATATTTACAGGCATTAAATTAAATTTTGCTATAAAAAGTTGCTTTAAAGTGTAATAAAATAATTAAAAATGTCACATTAATCCCTGAAAAATGAACATACCATACTGAGTATGTACATTCTACATTCATTATTCTACATTCAATGTTAGAAGATAACAGGTATTTTAAAAATAAGAAAGTATGGTACAATAATGTATTATATCTATTACAGCAAATTCTAAACATAGGGACATTTATGCATGAAGGTTTCTCTTCAATCACTACCAACTTACTTTGCTTCTTTAAAAATCAAAAATATGGTCTTAAATCCAGCAACCGTAACATGTTTTGCAAATAATATAACTCAGTTTACAAAGAGCTAAATAAAAATAATTAATTTCATAATTGCTCCTCTTCCCTGGCACTGATATAATACATTTTTATTGTAAATGGTCTTGAAGCTACAATAGTTGGGAATCTTCTTCTTCTGAGCATTATTCCCACACTATGGCAGGGTCTCCTTGTCAGTAAAGCTGTCTCCAGGGCTTCTTCAGGGGTGATGCTCATGCATTTTATGTCCTCCTTGATGTGATCCAACAATAGTTGGCAATATAAAATTTAATAATAAACAAAATGTATGGCGAAAGAGACCAAGAGACAGGAAAACCAGAAATGTGGGGTTATTCTCAAGATAATATAATTTTACCTAACTTATCTAACCATTAATATTTGATCATGTTTCAGAATTGGATGATTTCAACAGCGGAAATCTAATTAAAAAGTAATCACTTCTCACAAAGGACTCTGAATCATGCCACCAGAACAACTATTGTTGCAACTGTTAATTCATAGCATACATAACTTCTCAATGATAATTTTCAGTCCTATGTAAAAAAAGAGATTAAGTTATAAACCTATGTCTCAAACATGGCATGACCACAGAACTGCAATGTATATTATTCCTATAAAATACATGCACACAAATCTTGTTTGGGTAGAGAGAGGAGACAATAGAGCAGAAACTATATTGGAAAATTATGTTGGGAGATCCCCTTCTGGGCTCACAGCTTGGTGTACCTTCTCATTTCTATTGGCCACTAGAACCAACAAATATAGTCAACAATACTGTAGGGCAGTGGTTCTCAACCAGTGGTCCATGAACCCCTGGGACGGCAGTGATGTCATCACAATGGCTCTACAAAGGCCTGAAGAAATGTTATGATTTTGTTCTGACCTAGGCCTCCCAAGATCATGAAGCAGACTCCTCATCCCGATAAAACCTCTTTTATTTAGATTAAAGGGAATTCCTCTCCAGCAAAGTCCCGTCAAACAGTCTTTCATAAGATTTCACAACTATAGACCTTTATAAGGCTTGGAGAGTGGCCAGGCCGGTATCTTCCAAATGCCACGTTGTAGCAGCAATTACTTGGCAAGAAATCAGGAACAGATCTTCACCCTAATGAATTGAACTAATTGTTTCCTGCAAACTCCCCTCCCCTTCGCTCCTCTTTATTCCCTATGGGAGGGGCCATTCACTGTCACCCTGTGCCTTTACTCCCGAGTCAGCCCTTGTTCCTTAGCTGTTCCCTTCTCCTGGCAGCTCTGCGCATGTGCACATCGGGAACAGGCTCCAGCTGTTCTTCTGCCCCACTGATATCCAACTCCGAAGGCAGCTGATAACTGTCGGATGGCCCTGGCCCCATCTCTGCCTCCAGCACAGAGCACTCATCAGAGCTCTCCAGACTCCAGGACTGACCCATGTTCCTCTCCAACCTCTTCACTGTCTGAGTCTGCCACCAGCTCCGCTAGCTGCTGGCAGGACACAACAGATTTAAACCTTGACTTAAGTCTTGAGGGGGGCCTGTGGCCATGGTCTGTGGCCACAAAAAGTATCTAAAGAGGGTCAGTGATGCAGAAAAGATTAAGAACGAATGCTGTAGGAGTTTCCTTCCTTGGACAATTCTTCTATTATTTTCATTTCTCTCAGCATGCATATTATGCTGCATAAAATTGCTGAACTCCGAATTGACTTCTTAGAGTACAACACAGGAAAACTGATACAAAAATGGCACATGGAAAATTATGTATTGTTGGTATATGACACCAGAGGAATTGTCCAGAATATATAAAAGCACCTCTGATATATGCTGGAAATGTGAACAACATAAAGGGACCATTTAGCTCGACGGACACATTAAAAAGTTGTTCTGTGAGTGAGATGGGCAGTTGCTAAGTAGGATAAATAAATAACCATGCTAAAAATTTTGGATTCAAATATATGCATTGAAACTGAGGATTTTAAAGATTAATATTCAATGAAAGGCACCACTTGATATCTGAAAAGATATCAAAGCCTATGTGCAGATCAGTATTAAGAAAAACCTTCCAGATTCTTATAAATAAAATATAAAAGCAATTATCTTTATGAGATTCTGCATGAGGTCATGACATGAAAAACAATGCCTCATTATCTAAACAATTTAACCTGTCCAAACAAATTGAAATCATTTAAGATCCAAATCTGGGCCATAGCATGCCAGAAACAGGGCTGTGCAAACAAGCAAAGCCCTATTTGTAGGATGCAGGCAGTACATGAAGCCACGCCCCCTCCAGTCCACGGAAAAACCTCTCCACAGACTGTTCCTGGCACCCAAAAGGTTGGGGGGCCACTGATTTAGGATGTTTTGTAAAGGCCATCACTATGGACTTGCTTTTTTTTAAAAAAAGTTTTTTTATTTTATAGACAAACATACTTTTAAAACATCAGTAATTCCTTCGGTATGACATCTCGGAGTTTTCTTCCTGGCTCCATCTTTTGTTATTTCTTCTTTCTTCACTTCATTCTAAACTATTACCATTTTTCTACAATTACATTATTATCATTTTCTTACATTGCTTATCTATACCTTTCTTCTAACCAATGGTAAAATTTATCCCATACGTAAAATATTCTGAATCCTCTCTTTCTTTAATCATCAAAGTTAATCTATTCATTTCTGCACAATCTAAATTTTTTCTAATAATTTCTCCTTCCAGGGGTATTTTCTCTGCTTTCTAATTTTGCGCAAAAACAATTCTTGCTATTATTACATATATAGTCAAATAGATATTTTCTCTACTGATCTTCTCTAGTAGAATCCCCAATAAGAACAGCTCCGGTTTTGAGTCAATGTGTTGTTGGATCATTTCTTCTAACCAACCTTTTATTTTCTACCAATAGTTTTTGGCTTCTGGGCATGCCCACCACATATGATAATAAGATCCTAGTAACTGATGACATTTCCAACATTTCATCACTATGGACTTGGGACTGACTTCCAGAATAGTTGGCCAAAGTTTGCAGTGCTTTTTTAAGCCAGACGTGTCAAACTCGTGGCCCATAGGCCAGATGCGTCACATGATGGCCACATCCACCACCGGTTTAGCGGAGGGGAAAAAGTCACAATACGTCACATGGTGACGATGTGACAACGCGAGTTTGATACCCCTGTCTGAAGCAAATCAGAATCTGGAAAATTATCGTTCTGTCGTCCACAGAGATAACACTGAATACTAATATATCATTCAGCTTTATCATACGTAAGAATAACTATTTATTTATTAATAAGTTAAATTATTAACTATTTAAGTACAAACAGTATATGGGAAGAGTATGAAGTACTGTAAAGGAGCATTGAGAAATGCTACAATTTCAAGAAGAAATCACCATTAATATCACAACACATCACCATAAAAGCCCCGTGATTTTTTGAGGTACATAGAAAGCAACAATAATCTACAATCATAGTTATCAACTGCTACTTTAGAAATATTTCTTTTCTCTCACTCAAAAACAAAAAGACCAAAAGCCTATAATGTACAAATGAATATGTATGTATTACATACATATTCTTAACTAATTGCTTTAGCTACCATTTATGGTTCAGAATAACAGAGTAGAAAGGACCTTGGAGGTCTTTTAGTCCAACCTCAAGCAGGAGACCATATACTATTTAATCAATGAATTAATCAATGAAGGATGCAGTTAGCATTGGATAAGATTTTACTGAGTTCAGTGGTAGTTCCAAATAAATATAGGATTGTATTCTTTAATTGGGAAATATAACTCTTAACTAAAAAATATTATTATTCAACAAAAACATCCTTTTATAATCACGTCATCTGTGGTTCTTATGGCAGAAATACTGAGCCCAATATTCTCCCAATATTTTTGAAATGTTTACATAAATGATTCTGATTTTCTATTGTTAGAATAAGATATAGGAGCAATAATGTATTCACCAGGCCACAAGACCCACTGAGGGTCTTTAAATGTTTCAAGTTAACCTTGTTTCCATTTACAGTATAAGAAAGGAGAACCACTGAAGAGAAATGTAAATGTTTAAAAAGTTCACTGTGGAGGTTACATACTTTTCAAACAAATGCCTGCTCACTTCTGCATCCACTGCACTTAATGGATCATCCAAAAGATAGATATCGGCATCCTGGTACACAGCTCTAAAAAAAACAGACAAGTAAAGAACAATTAAGGTAAAGGTAAAGGTTCCCCTCGCATATATGTGCTAGTCGTTCCCGACTCTAGGTGGCGGTGCTCACCTCTGTTTCAAAGCCAAAGAGCCAGCACTGTCCAAAGACATCTCCATGGTCATGTGGCTGGCATGACTAAATGCCAAAAGTGCACGGAACGCTGTTACCTTCCCACCAAAGGTGGTCCCTATTTTTCTACTTGCATTTTTTATGTGCTTTCAAACTGCTAGGTTGGCAGAAGCTGAGACAAGTAACAAGAGCTCACCCTGTTACGCAGCACTAGGGATTCGAACTGCTGAACTGCCGACCTTTTGATCGACAAGCTCAGCATCTTAGCCACGGAGCCACCGCATCCCTTAAAGAACAATTAGGTTGCTTCTAAAACAAATGTGCGTGTTTTTAGCAGCAGGACAGTGGTGAGTTGCTCCCAGTTCTATAGAACTGGTAGTAAAATCAGTGGGAGGCTCTGCCCACCCGCCCAGATGTCATAAATGATGATCTGTGCATGTACATGCGCAAGAATGAGCAAAGCGATCACGCATGCGCGTCCCCATTGCGAACTGGTAGTGAAGGTAAGTAGAACCCACTCCTGCAGCAAGACCCATACAGTGAAAGGGGGGGTGTCTCATCTAACCTTGTTTCCACTTTCCCGCCCGGTTCAGCTATTGGCTCGTTACACCTGACCTCACATACTTTTGAGGGAGATACCTTGCCTGGCATCCTTCTCAGACAAATCAGTTACAGCAGGGGGTCCCCAATTCCTGGGCCATGGCCTGTTTGAAACCTAGCCATGTGAAGCTCCATTTATGCGAGTGGAGGACACACCGCTTGCACAAACGGAGCTGGGTGCATGCGCATGTGCCTGCCACACACATGCCCCTCCTCCCCATTCCAGGCTGGGCCACCAAGCTAGAAATGTTAGGCCCCACTGAGTTAGAGAATCCTACAACCAATGGCGTTCTGTAAGAAAAAGATTACAAATCAAAAATAAATGTGATAATGTCATTTCCTGATCATTATGGCTTTAAGATGATTTTAAAATTTAAAATTAAAAAAAAAAAGACAAAATGCCAATCTTCCATTTTAACTTTAGACAATCACATTCAAGAACAAATGAGGGTAGATAAAATAAGAAATACAATATTGATAAAATCCTCAATCACATCAGAATTGCTGCTGTTATCAATATGACACGATCGTGATAAGGAAGAATAGAACTCCATACCAGTGGTGAAATCCAAATTTTTTAACTACCGGTTCTGTGGGCATGGCTTAATAGGCATAGTGTGGCTTGCTGGGAGAGGTTTGGTGGGCATGGCAGACGAAGGATACTGCAAAATCTCCATACCTACCCCACTCCTGGGGGAAGGATATTGCAAAATCTCCATTCCCACCCTACTCTGGGGCCAGCCAGAGGTGGTATTTGCCAGTTCTCCAAACTACTCAAAAATTTTGTTACTGGTTCTCCAGAAACTGTCAGGACCTGTTGGATTTCACCCCTGCTCCATACTATAAAGGCATATTAAAATGTCTCTTTTTGCGAATGTCTAAATCATTACAGGTAGTCCTTGATTTACAATTACAACTGAGTCCAACATTTCAGTTGTTAGGTGAGACATTTGCCCTATTTTAGGATCTTTCTTGCCACAGTTGCTAAGTGAATCACTACAGTTAATAAGTTAGTGATCCGGTTGTTAAGTGAATCGGACTTCCCCATTGACTTTGCTTGTCAAAAGGTTGCAAAAGGGAATCAGATCACATGACCTCCTGACAATGGTTGTAAGTATGAACCAGTTGCCACCGTCTGAATTCTGATCACAAGATCATGGGGATGCTACAAAGGTTGTAACTGTGAAAGATTTTTTCAGTGGCGTCGTAACTTTGAATGGTCGCTAAATGAACTCTTGTAAGTCGAGGACTACCTGTAACACGTAGTATTGTTTGGTGTTAGGACTTTGATTTGAACAGTTTGATTTCTGTCATTACTTTGTTACCACTAATTAATGCAATTTTAAATTTTTACAGGTGATCTTGAAATGCACATAATTTAGATTTTAGTTTCACCAAATGCATTGGGTATTTAATTGATATCTGCAGGTTCAAGATGGTCTCATAAAAGTCAAGTCCACTTTACCTAGCAAGATTAATCCTGGCTTTCTGTCCACCACTCAAAGTAGCTCCTCTGTCTCCAACCATTGTTAGGTCTCCATCTTCCAGCTGCTCAATATCCTATCAATAACAGAGTATTATTCAAATAAAAATGTTTGCATTTGTCATTTTAATGATTCGAGAACCGTCGTAAATATTACTAATATGAATACATTCTGTTCAAAAGGAGAACTTATTAATCAGAATTGCTTGGTAAGATTTTCACTCACCGAAGAAGTGTGTTTATACAAATTAAATATGAATTTTAGAAAATGATGGGCAGTTTTCATAACGCAAAACAGGATTATAAAAAAGTGACCAACTGCATTTTTAGAAAACGTGTTTTGCAAAAGGTTTTAAACTGTCTGCTTTTCATCCATCTTCAGCCTGACAGTGGCATCATCAAATGCCATCTCCTGGATTTGGTGTATAATATTTTTCAAGTTGCCAAACAAAATTATCTTGTCTCTTGGCAATCTATTTTAATGTCCTAGATCACACCTGCCAAATCAAAGATAAAGTTGAAATGTTCTGAAGGACATTCTCTGAAACACAATGCCAGCTTAAGAAGCCAACGGCATTTTTAGGAACAACATATCCATTGCAATTTCTGTCTTCACTCTCACAAACAGGGAATGTGAAAGATGTTCTAACCTGAATTATTTCCTCCTAGGATTTGTTTTATGCCTTTTAAATGGGAAGTCGATAAATCTTGAAGTATTAAAGCAGGGTACACAACCACAACCCACAAAACTATCCCTGAATTGAAAATTTTAATATGGCAATGGGGAAAAACCTAGTAAACACATATATATTATGAGTCGTTACATTTCACTAAATTTAATTAAAATTAAATTAAATCAAGTCAAATTTCATGATGGTCTCTGTTCAGCTCCTTTAAGAGTGCTGCCCTAACCCTTCATTTAAAATTAAGTGGGGTCTCATCCCAAAAAGGCCCTGTCTGCATAATTATTTATGGATCCAGCCAACTTAAATTACAGTTAGACATGGAGCTATTTTGCACAATGCATGATGTCTTATATTTATTATTTATTTATTTATTTTTATTTATTTATTTATTTTATTTGTCATAACAGCATACATAAGCATGAAGCAACTATACAACATATAAGCATATATATAAGTATAATCATGTAATAACTATATAAATTGGATATAATGAAAGGAAACAGTAGGACAGGAACGGTAGGCACGTTTGTGCTCACTGTTTTATTTTGGATGTTGGGCTGGTTTTTGGGAATCCAAAGGCAATGAGGCTTCCACGAGGACCCTGTAATTTTCCATGCATAATGCTTTGCCAATTTGCATTGCCAAAAAACTCAAAATGTATTTAAAACTGTAGAACTTACTTTTTTAAGAGCACAGACTCTTAAGACCTTCTCATATTTTTCCTTTCGATATTCTTTTCCAAAGAGTATGTTATTTCTTACTGTGCCAGAAAACACCCAGGGTTGCTGAGAAACATAAGCTATTTTTCCTTGAACATCTATTAGACCTTTTATTGTAGACAGCTCACCCAGGACAGCACTCAAGAGTGAAGACTGGAAGCATAGGTATGGGGGGGGAGAAACAGGTTAAAATTATAAATACTGATGTGCACAACACTCCTATGACTTTCCATTCTTTTTATCACAGTGCTTTATAGCCCTCTCTAAGCGGTTTACAGAGTCAGCATATTTCCCCCAACAATATGGGTCCTTGTTTTACCCATCTCGGAAAGATGAAAGGCTGAGTCAACCTTGAGCCTGGTGAGATTTGAACTGCTAAATTGCAGGCAGCCGGCAGGCAGCAGAAGTAGCCTGCAGTACTGCACTCTAACCACTGCGTCACCATGGCTCAACAGATGCAATACGGGATTAATAGTAGCTAATAGTACTAATTAATAGTACTAATTTCTATGTGAACCTAATTGGAGTTGGCTAATTATTTTATTTGTATCTAATCGGCTAACCCATTCTAGTACTTTACGCCAAAATGGGCTTTAAAGGTAAAGGTTCCCCTCGCACATACATGGTAGTCGTTCCCGACTCTAGGGGGCGGTAGTCATCTCCGTTTCAAAGCCAAAGAGCTTCGAAGATGTCTCTGTGGTCATGTGGCTGGCATGACTCAACACCAAAGGCACACGGAATGCTGTTACCTTCCCACCAAAGATGGTCCCTATTTTTCTACTTTTTATGTGCTTTCGAACTGCTAGGTTGGCAGAAGCTGGAACAAGTAACAGGAGCTCACCCCATTATGCGGCACTAGGGATTCGAACCGCTGAACTGCCGACCTTTTGATCGACAAGCTCAGCGTCTTACCCACTAAACCACCACGTCCCTCTCAAAATGGGTTTTAGGATAAAATAAAAAAGGATATAGATTTATGGATAGTGAAAAGAATTTGATAACACAACAGCCGTAATACAGACAAATATCTGTTACAGCAAAAATTTCAAAAACATTTTTTTAAAGAAATTGTTTCATAGCTGCTTTTTAGCTACTCTGATATGGCTTATTTATTGGATGCCATTCTTGAATTAACTAGCAAATATAATGGGAATTTTTAAAAACTTAAGAGAAGGAAATGGAAGTGATCTAGTATGTATCAAACAATTCATTACTCTATACCTTTCTATTCCTGTAAACCTTCTTTAGTTTTCCTATGTCCTGATGTCCTTCAAGAACATTTTATCCTTTTAAATTATTCAACTCCCTTTTTTTGACTCCATCCAACCGGAGTTTGGTTGTTCTTTTCTTTCTTAGGCCATGCACTCTCCTTTCGTATATTCAGTCTGTTTCTATTTGTTATGACCAAACCATTTCAACACACATATATTCATCCTTCACTTTTGTATTCAATCACAACATTCTTTCATCACCCATTTATTTTGCATCCCATGTGTTTATTGTTTAATTTAGAAGCAATCCAACTTTCAGCTGACTCTGGGCAACTTACAACTATTAAAGAAAAAAAAAGAATTTAAGTGTCCAGAAGAGCAAAATACAAAAACCAAATAAATCCAAAGTAAAACAAATTTTTAAAAACCCTAAAATGCACTCCAAAGTACTCTATACCAGGGGTCTCCAACCTTGGTCACTTTAAGACTTGTGGACTTCAACTCCCAGAACTCTGGGAGTTGAAGTCCACAAGTCTTAAAGTGGCCAAGGTTGGAGATCTCTGCTCTATACTCAACACCTAGGACAGGGGTCTGCAAACTTGGCTCTTTTAAGACTTGTAGACTTCACCTCCCAGCAAAGCTGGCTGAGGAACTCTAGGAGTTGAAGTCCACAAGTCTTAAAAGACCAAGTTTGCAAGACCCCTGACCTAGGAGAATAGGCAGATCTTGAATAATTTGCAGAACAAAATAACGTGATATCAAATGATTCTTGATCCTACTCTCGATCTTCTCTTTTCTTACTTTATCCCATATGCACATTTCACAGCACTTAATTTACTTTTATATTTCTTTTGCCATTCAGCTCTCACTTTCTTATAACTAAGAGGGCAGAAGCACACATTGATACACAGCTATTTTCATTTCTTTCAAAAAACATTCCTTCCTTGCAACAGATCATGCGTTACTAGCTTTGTAAGTACCACTCACTTCCACAAGTTTGTATCTTAACATCCATCCCTTATAGAATCACAGAAAAACAGAGATGAAAGGGACCTTGAAGGTCTTCTAGTCCAGCTCCCTGACATTCCAGACAAATGGTTTTCCAATCCAGTTTCCAATGTTTAGTAAATATTCTACCAATTTCTAAAAATGCATCTATTTGTTCTATGTGCGTATTCCCTGATTTTAATCAAAACATCAGACCTCTATCATTACCACAAGTATTTCTTATACATTTAATCATAGATGCTTTAAATAATCAAAGGGACATCTTTGTCTTATTTCCTCCACATTATCTGAATTCACTAACAACAGACTGCTGTTACCACATTCGGTTACCAACCACATGCAATAACACCCCATATTCACACAAAATATTCTATTGATCAAGCCTATTCTCTATCACCTGAAGATGAAACTCAAATACTTTGGCCACCTAATGAGAAGGAAGGATTCACTGGAGAAGAGCCTAATGCTGGGAAAGATGGAGGGCAAAAGAAGAAGGGGACGGCAGAGAATGAGGTGGCTGGATGGAGTCACTGAAGCAGTAGGCATGATCTTAAATGGACTCCAGTGGATGGTAGAGGATAGGAAGGCCTGGAGGAACGTTGTCCATGAGGTCATGATGGGTCGGACACAACTTCACAACTAACAACAAAAAATTCTCTATCACATGCTTTCTCTAAATCAAAATACATTTTTCTCAGATTCATAATTTTTTTAATGATTTGCAGGCTAGAAAAAAAAATCTGCTTTGTACAGTCACTCACTGGCACGAAGCAGGATTTCACTTCCCAAGTTTTGTTCGCAGAAAACTTTCATATAAAACTCTGCCAAAGCAGACAAACTAAACATTAAAGTTAAAGTCCCGGTAGCTTTGCACCCATTCTTGGTACATGTCTCTTTGTATCAGGAAGCCAAACCATTTTTCTTCTAATTATAGTACTTCCAGTTTAGCTTCTTTCTCTTCTTTGATTCCACACCCATATTTTCCCCAAATCTACTCCACACTACAAAAAAATGACAGAATTTCTCATCACCATATATTCTTCACCAATTCTTTCATATTTTAATCATGAACAATGAGGTTCATAATGATTTTTGATTCAAAATGAATAATAATAGTTGTTTATTAAGGGTACCCTCTATAAGCTACCCAACTCCCAGTGACACTGGGCAATTTGCTAATTGTTAAAAACTTTTAAAAAGAAAAAAAACTCCACAAAACAGTAAACGACAAAAGTGACAGAGAAACACAATCCAGATAGGAACAAAGAAAAAGAGGAAAGAGTGGTTGAATGAAGATTCATATCTGTTTGTTGCAGATTTGTGAATAGACTGATGCTTAACTCATATCCATTCTTCTGAATTCATTCCTTAACTCAGCTCAATTTCACAAGAGGGGGTTAGATTCAGTCACATCCAGAAATGAAAGGCTCCCGGTTTGGATCAGTTCGGCCTAACTGGTAACAATGGCGACCGGTGGTTCGGAGAACCGGTAGCAACGGCTGTGCAAGGCTCCACCCACCCACTTAGTTGTCGTTACTTCCTGGTTTTAAACAGGAAGTAACCTGTTCTTTACCCTCTATGCGGTGGTGAGGCCCCTCCTCAAGAAGCCTTCCCTGGACCCAGCTGTATTGGCGAACTATCGTCCAGTCTCCAACCTTCGCTTTTTGGCGAAGGTTGTTGAGAGTGTGGTAGCTTATCAGCTCCCCCAATACCTGGAGGAATCTGTCTTTCTAGACCCGTTCCAGTCCGGCTTCAGACCTGGGTACAGCACTGAGACGGCTTTGGTCGCGTTGGTGGATGACCTCTGGAGGGCTTGGGATGTTCCTCTGTCCTGGTCCCTTTAGATCTCTCAGCGGCTTTTGATACCATCGACCATGGTATCCTGCTGCGACGGTTGGAGGGATTGGGGGTGGGAGGCACCGTTTATCGGTGGTTCTCCTCCTATCTTTCTGACCGTTCGCAGACGGTGTTGGCAGGGGGGCAGAGATCGACTTCTAGGTACCTCACTTGTGGGGTGCCTCAGGGGTCGGTTCTCTCGCCTCTTCTGTTCAACATCTACATGAAACTGCTGGGTGAGGTTATCCGTGGTTTTGGGGTGGATTATCATCTGTACATTGATGATACTCAGCTGTACATTTCCACTCCAAACCACCCCAACAAAGCTGTCAAGGTGATGGCCCAGTGTCTTGAGGCCGTGCGGGTCTGGATGGGGAGGAACAGGCTCCAGCTCAACCCGACCAAGACAGAGTGGCTGTGGGTTCCGGCATCCCGGAACAGCCAGCTTTTGCCCTCGCTGACTGTTGGGGGTGAAGTATTGGCTGCCAGGGGAAGGGTGCGCAACTTGGGCATTCTCCTGGATGATCGGCTGTCTTTAGAAGAACACTTGACGGCCGTCGCCAGGAGAGCATTTTATCAGGTTCGCCTGATTCGCCAGTTGCGCCCCTTCCTTGACCGGGACTCCTTACGCACCGTCACTCACGCCCTCGTTACCTCTCGCCTGGACTATTGCAATGCTCTCTACATGGGGCTCCCCTTGAAGAGCACCAGGAGGCTCCAGTTAGTCCAGAATGCGGCTGCGCGGGTAATAGAGGGAGCACCACATTGCTCCCATATAACACCCATCCTGCATGGCCTGCACTGGCTGCCGGTAGCCTTCCGGGTGCAATTCAAGGTGTTAGTGACCACCTTCAAAGCGCTCCATGGCTTAGGACCGGGGTATCTACGAGACCGCCTTCTGCCACTGATAGCCTCCCAACGACCTGTGCGCTCCCACAGAGTGGGCCTGCTCAGGGCGCCGTCGACCAAACAATGTCGGTTGGCAGCCCCCAGAGGGAGAGCCTTCTCTGTGGCAGCACCGGCTCTTTGGAATGAGTTACCTCCGGGATTACGCCAACTCCCCAACCTCTGAACCTTCAAGCGGGAATTAAAAACTTTATTATTTAATCGTGCAGGACTAGCCTAAATGTATTTTAAATGTATTTTAATTATAGTTTTTAAATTTTAAAGGGTTTTATGTCGGTTTTGACCGTTTTAGTAATTTGGCCAATTAATATATTTGTTTTAAATGTTTTTAAATTTGTTATTTATATTATGTGTATTTTTGTATTTTTAATATGGCTGTAAACCGCCCTGAGTCCTTCGGGAGAAGGGCGGTATAGAAATTGGATTATAAATAAATAAATAAAATAAAATAAAATAAATATGCATGTGCAGAAGGGTTTGCACATGCGCAGAGGGTCCAAGCATGCGGCGCATGCACTTCTGAACCGGTTGGGAAGATAAATAGATTTCATCCCTGGTCACATCTATTACGTTCTTTCCTTTTCTATTTGTTGCATAGGTTTATTCCTTCTATTTCTTTCACTAAATCATGTTCTTTACCGTTTATTTTCCTTCGTTCCAAGTTGCAACCTTACCTCACTAGGTGAGCCAACAGATTGTGACTTCCACAAGCCATCCTAGATACATCCCTCTGCTCCATATTACTTTTTAGCAAGATAGATAAGACAGAGATGAGCCTTAACCACACCCACCCAAATTACTTGATAATGGGAAGGTCAGTATTGGTCAGTTCTGACAAAGCCCAGTGTTACCTCATCCTACTCACTTATACAAGCTTGGATATCAACAGATTGACACCCAGAGAGTGAACAGGGACAAAATGTCTGTTTTCAAATGCTTCAGAATGAACATCCAAGGGACAACATAAAAGTAAAAAAAATTCAAAACTTGCCTTTCCTGCTCCCACGGGGCCAATCACGGTGAGTAATTCTCCTGGTTTGACAGTAAATGAAATGTCTTGAAGTGTTGCCATTTCCATGGTCTATTCATTTGGGAAGAAATTAATTTGGTTTCACTGTATTATTTATGCATTTATTTATTTGCTTTCATTAACTGAATACTAATAAACAAAGCAATATACATGTTTATGAAAAAAATAAAAGAAAACTGAAGAAAACTAAACAAAAATACATTCACTGACTCTATGCATTGTTTTATGCCTTCCGTCAATCTTGGTTCCTACATTTATAGGAATTCAACACAAAACTTTAGAAAGTAATCTAATTTAAGAGTATTATTCTTTCCCCAAGTGTAAGGTTTAATCACTTCCATCTATCCAGATCCAAAGAATAATTATATGTGAAATATCACATGGGATTTAAAAATGCAAGATGGCATATACATTCCTTATAGATATGAAACTGATAATTATTTATAGAATGAATAGGGTTTTTTCCCTTACGGTCTGATTAAAATTACTTATTGCAAGATAGATAAGACAACTTTAGATTGTCTACTGTTGACCTCACCCCATTCCTAAAAGATCTTTAAGAGGCACCAGCGTGCCTATTGTCCCTGTCCTAATGTTTTATTCCCTTTTATTCATATCCATTTCATGTATCATAAAAATGAAATCATGTTTATACTTATATCTGTTATCTAATACATGCTTGACAAAATAAATAAATAAAATAAAATAAACAGAGATGAGCCTTAACCACACCCACCCATTTTACCTGATAATATACTTAATTCATACCTAATTCTCTTGTAAACAAGAAAACCCCAAAGAAAAATTAGAAATAATATCAATTTTATTCAGACCATAAAGTAATATGAGCAGCAAGAAATCAGCATGAGAAAATGTTATTCATGTTCAGAAATAAGAAACAATTACCATTCTATTGCCATTATATTGACTTCTCGTCCTCTTTTATTTGATCCAGGTACCTTGAATGTTACTAAACGTTAAACTTGACTGGATTTAAAGCAATAATCAAGTTTCCAGTAAAGGTTGGTATTAAACATAACCCATTGTTTCTAAACCTAAAATACTGTTCCACCATAATGACAGACAGAAATAACGGGCCATTGGTCTTCTTAAACATTATGCTTTAATCTCCACCAGGTGGCGAAAATAGCTCGCTTTATTCCTTTTTTACTGCTTTTCTGTTTAAAGTCAACTTTCTGTTTAAAGTTATACAACCAAGTTTTTCCCTTACTTTGACCTTGCATTGACTTCAACAGAAGCATGCCATTTTCAGCCAACTGCAATGTAACTTATATATAATTATATAATCTGGAACATGGTTGGCAGAAAAAGAAAACGGGGCGGAAAAACTATCAACATAATATTTGCTTTGTAAAAGGTAACCTTGCACCACAGGGATCTTAAAAGTAACTTCTGACTGACCCTCAGTATACAAGGTGTCAGGCCTGGAAACCATCTTTTTTGTTGGATCTTCAGGCCTGCCACATTTACTAAGGTAGGAAACTGGGAGGGGGGATTGTATGGAGCCAGGGTGATTTATAGTCATAATAACATTCCTTTCTCAGAAAGTCAAGGACATCTTGCCCTGCACCTGGAAGGCTGGAATTGGGAGACATCTCCAGTTGGCACAGTGCTTAGATTGGACGATGTGATGGACATGGGGGTATTGGGCAGGGACTTGAACTTGGGAACGTGGGAAAACCTGGAAGCTTTCAGATTTGGATTTTTCCAGATGTGCCAATATGACATCTCTAATAAAATTCTACAAAGGAATTATTGAGTCTGTCATTTGCACCTCTATAACTGTCTGGTTCGGTTCTGCAACCCAACAAGAAAAACACAGACTTCAGAGGATAATTAGAACTGCAGAAAAAATAATTGCTACCAACTTGCCTTCCATTGAGGACCTGTATACTGCACGAATCAAGAAGAGGGCCGTGAAAATATTTGCAGATCCCTCGCATCCTGGACATAAACTGTTTCAACTCCTACCCTCAAAACGACGCTATAGAGCACTGCACACCAGAACAACTAGACACAAGAACAGTTTTTTCCCGAAGGCCATCACTCTGCTAAACAAATAATTCCATCAACACTGTCAGACTATTTACTGAATCTGCACTACTATTAATCGTTTCATAGTTCCCATCACCAATCTCTTTCCACTTATGACTGTATGACTATAACTTGTTGCTGGCAATCCTTATGATTTATATTGATATATTGATCATCAATTGTGTTGTAAATGTTGTACCTTGATGAACGTATCTTTTCTTTTATGTACACTGAGAGCATATGCACCAAGACAAATTCCTTGTGTGTCCAATCACACTTGGCCAATAAAAAATTCTATTCCTTTAAAAAAAAAAATGGAACTTTGAGGAAACTCAAGCCTCAGAGTTTTCTTTCATTGGGGGTGTTACTTGGAACTCTGACATAAGGTACTGTACCTACCAAATTTCTAAAGTCCCCCCCCAAAAAATTAACCAGGTCAAGCAAACCATGACACAATGCTGAGCAATAAGATTTGGCGCTAATGAGAGCAGACTCCACAAAAGAAATTGCATTCATTGTCATATGATATGAGAAAAATGTATAGGCAGCCCTCGACTTATGATCACAATTGAGCCCAAAATTTCTGTTGTTCAATGAGACATTGGTTAAGTGGGGTTTGCCCCATTTTACGACCTCTCCTGCCATAGTTGTTAAGTTTGTTAAGTGAATCACTGCAGTTGGTAAGTTAGTAACCCGGTTGTTAAGTGAATCAGGCTTCCCCACTGACTTTGCTTGCCAAAAGGTTGCAAAAGGGGATCACGTGACCTTGGGACACAGCAACGGTCATAAATATGAGTCGGCTGCCAAGCATCTGAATTTTGATCACATGATCATGGGGATGCTGCAAAGGTCGTAAGTGTGAAAAATAGTCATAAGTCACTTTTTTCAGTGCCGTTGTAACTTTGAACAGTCACTAAATGAACTGTTGTAAGTTGAGGAGTATTAACCGCACTACAGATAGTCCTCGATTTACAATATTTCATTTAGTGACCTTTCAAAATTTCAACGGTGTTCCAAAAAGTGACTTATGACCATTTTTCACACTTACGACCATTACAGCAACCCCATCGCCGTGTGATCAAAATTCAGACACTTGGCGAATGACCCATATTTATGACGGTTGCCATGTCCTGGTGTCATGGTCCTCTGGTGGCTCAACAGACTAATGCAGTCTGTTATTAACAGCAGCTGCTTGCAATTACTGCAGGTTCAAGTCCCACCAGGCCCACGGTTGACTCAGCCTTCCATCCTTTATAAGGTAGGTAAAATGAGGACCCAGATTGTTGGGGGCAATAAGTTGTATATAAATATACAAATAGGATGAAGACTATTGCTTGACATAGTGTAAGCCGCCCTGAGTCTTCGGAGAAGGGCGGGATATAAATGCAAATAAAATAAAATAAAAAAATAAATAAAATGTGATCAGTTTTTGCGAACTTCTGACAAACAGTGTCAATGGGGATGTTAGATTCACTAAAACACCATGTTATTACCTTAACAGTTACAATGATTCATTTAACAACGGTAGCAAGAAAAATCATAAAACGGGGCAAATCTCACTTAACAAATGTTTCACTTAGCAACATAAATTTGCACTCACTCATGGTTGTGAGTGAAGGACTGCCTGTAATGTGGGATGTTCAGTATATCAAGTCACTTATACCTTGTGGATTTATCTCCCAGTAGTAACTGGATTATGCTTCCTTGGCAAATGATAGGCTCTATGCCAACTGACCCTATTGCTCTTACATCATCTGCAGAGATAGTGAAATCACAATCCAGGAGGGCTATAAATTTCCCAGTGAGGGGAAATGATACTATCACACTTAAGACCTTTACGTAGCATTTTGTAGCGATTCCAGGGTTCTTTGCTGCATTTATCTTATTCAACAGAGCAGGACAGCATTATGAGTTTTAATTCTGCATAAGAGTGGGCAGAAAAGATCTGAAGAAGTGGGTTATGAAAAGCCGGCTTGTCCGTTTGGGGCAAAGATTTCAAACAGAAGTCTTACCTGAGGCCACCATTAAGTTCCTATAGGTCAGGGGTGTCAAACAGAAGGCCCACGGGCCGGATCTGGCCCAAAGAGTACTTAGATCTGGCCCGCAGGGTCGCTCTGGAAACAGCAAAGGACCGGCCCATGATGCATCTGCCAGTGAAAATGGAGCTCATGAAGGCTGCATGTGGCCTTCCCAGGCTCCATTCTCGGCTACAAAAGCCTCCCGCAGCCCTCTGCCAGCGAAAACAGAACTTGTGCTGCAGTGGTAGGTTTCAAATTTTTTTACTACTGGTTCTGTGGGTGTGGCTTGGTGGGCGTGGCATGGTGGGCGGGGCATGGTGGGCGTGGCAGGGGAAAGTTACTGCAAAATCCCCATTTCCTTCCAATCAGTTGGGACTTGGGAGGCAGAGAATAGATGGGGGCGGAGCCAGTCAGAATTTTTACTACCAGTTCTCCGAACTACTCAAAATTTCCACTACCGGTTCTCCAGAACTGGTTAGAACCTGCTGAAACCCACCTCTGTTGCGCGACCTTCCCAAGCTCTGTTTTCTCTGGCAGAGTGCTAGCAAAACAATCTACTAGCAAAAGTGGCATTTAATCACACAAGTGATGTTGCTGGCCACACCCACCCTGGCCATGCCCCCCCGCCGCCCCCCCAAGGTCAAACACAACCCTGATGCAGCCCTCAATGAAATCAAGTTTGACACCTCTGCTATAGGTCATATTCAGTGGTGGAATCAAGTAATTTAACAACCGGTTCTCTGCCCTAACAATTTCTTCCAACAACCAGTTTGCCAAACTGCTCAGAAAGTTAACAACCAGTTCTCCCAAAGTGGTGCGAACTGGCTGAATCCCATCACTGGTCATATTGCTTACTGAAAGCAACATTTTTCATTGTATTACTGAATGTGTTTTATTTGGAAGTGGGGAAAAAAGCACTTTTAGTTTAACAGCAACTTGAGAGGGGAAACGACTGCTGCTTGTCCAGAGACAGCCATCACTATCTCCAAATTTTGCATCCTTTAGCTGGGGCTGCAAAAGTGGACCAATTCTGTATTCCCGTTAAGAATAAAGGTGAGTTACCTTGTCCCAGGAGCAAGTCAAATCTTGTATGTTAAGGAAAGGATTTTCAGTGTTACTTTTCAGTTGTGGGCTAAACTGAGAAATTTCATCAAGGATTAGAAAGTTCTGCATCAATGGAAAGAAAAAAAGAAGATTGTATAAATATAAAACCGAAAAGACTAATTTATTTTTTGCTAAAATAGGTTCACACAATCAAAGTCTTTCAATATATTCAAAGAACATATCCATAAGGGAAACTGAGTTTATTTTATAAAATGAGTTTAATAATTTTCTGACCATCAATCTTTCTTTTTAAATAAATACACACTGATCTAGATTTATAATTTTATTATTAATTTACGATGGTTAACTAATAGTTTAGTTTATAATTTACAATATTTCATGTACAGCAAATGAAAATCTGATTATCAACAGGAACAAAAGTTGGTTTTCTAACTTTAATCTGTGACTTCACATATCTACGTAGCAGTTCTAATTTCGCCTCACACAGCCTTCTGCAAAGATAGGCAATGAATCCTACCTACTAAATACCATCCTCAACTGGGCACACCAAAAAAGAAGATTTAAAGAACTGCACTATATATATAACAGAATAACAGACTTGGAAGGGACTTTAAGATCTTCTAAGTCCAACCTTCTGCATAAGCTGGAGACCCTAAACCATTCTGGACAAATGGCTGTCCAACCTCTTCTTAAAAACCTCAACTGATGGAGCACTCACAACTTCTGAAGGCAACCCCTTCCACTGGTTAATTGTTCTCACTGTCAGGAAAAAAGTAATGGATGGAAGATCATTAAAGAGAGATCCCACCTACGTAGAACTAAGAAATTTCCTGACAGTGAGATCAATTAATCAATGAAACAGCTTGTCACCAGAAGTTCTGGGTGCTCCATCACTGGAAGTTTTCAAGAAGACATTGGATAGCCATTTATCTAGAATGATATAGTGTTCCTGTTCAAGCAAGGGGTGGGACTGGAAGACCTCCAAGGTTCTTTTCAATTCTGTTCAGTGGTGGGTTTCAAAAATTTTTACTACCGGTTCTGTGGGCATGGCTTGGTGGATATAGCATGGCTTGGTGGGCATGGCTTGGTGGGCGTGGAAGGGGAAGGATACTGTAAAATCTCCATTCCCACCCCAATCAAGGGAAAGTTAGTGCAGAATCCCCATTTCCTCCAAATCAGCTGGGATTCGGGAGGCAGAGACTAGATGGGGGTGGGGCCAGTCAGAATTTTTACTACTGGTTCTCCGAACAACTCAAAATTCTCTACCGATTCTCCAGAACTGGTCAGAACCTGCTGAAATCCACCTCTGATTCTGTTGTTCTATAACTTTTATTCTAAGCCATTAAGGGTCAGAGTATTATAAGGGCCTCATAATGCCTGATACAGTGAAGTTCTCAAATGCAAGACCTTTTCTTCCTCTGGTAGCTCTAGCATTGATTTTCCAACCTGTTTTGTCAAAGGCATGGTTCTCTTGTTAATTTTTCAGATGTGCAGTTCCTAGGCTAACATCATTATTTAGCAGGTTTCTAATGCCTTATTATAAGATATTTAGTAGAATTGTTCATAAATTTTATTACAGATCCAAATAATAGAAATGAAGGAGACCCTAGCAATAGAATCTATTGCTGTTTATTGATCAAGGGTGACTAAAAAAGTCTTGCACTATTATTCTGTATTTTTTATTCTTTATTATTCTGTAGGGGTTTCTTTCTGTATTTTTCCATGTATTTCAAATTATCTGATAAAACTGTACCTCTATTCTTATCTCTAATCCACAATTATTCCCATTACCTTGAAAATCATTTATGCTCATTCAGGTAAACATCCTTAGTCAATAAAAAGCACCATAAATTCAACCTCTAAGCAGTTAATCATCTGCAACAATTAAGAATTACCCTTAGGGAATTACATAAGGCAAATATTTATGCATTCTCTTTCTCTAGCTATAAAAGACACAGGGGCTGCCTGAAAGGAAAAGCATGAGCTACCAACTTGTTAATTATTTCTAATGCTGCAACTAAATTCAACTGAATGTCCCCTTTAGATAGTACCTTGATTCGTCTAATGCTGACCAATGCTTCAGATACTTTCTCAATGGCCGCCGGGAAGAACAGCGTGACTGTCAGCCTCACTGCACCATACAGAGAGACGGCGACAAATACCCGACTCGCTGAAATCAGATTGCCCAGCAACACGTACGTCATGAATGTCATAAACACTGTGATTTTGCTGGCAATGAAGAAGGATGCCAAGTTCATTCCACGAAGGTAAGAACTCTTAAGAACCACCGAAATCTCCTTTCTGAAATTGAAATTTTTAATCATTTTGATAAAACACGTTATGCATTTATGTATTGCAAGTATTTTTAAGCCACTTCAACCAAGCACATCTAAAATGTTTAAGTGACAGTAAAGCCCACAATAGTAAAGAAAATCAATTCAGCATCAGCAATACAATATCAAAACAACAGTAGCGTATATACCACATTATCGACTCTACAATGGCTTAGGGCCCGGGTACTTACGGGACCGCCTGCTGTTACCTTATGCCTCCCATCGACCCATACGCTCTCACAGAGAGGGTCTTCTCGGGGTGCCGTCCGCCAAGCAATGCCGGCTGGCGGCCCCCAGGGGAAGGGCCTTCTCTGTTGGAGCACCTACCCTCTGGAACGAACTTCCCCCCGGTTTGCGCCAAATATCTGACCTTCGGACCTTTCGCCGGGAATTAAAAACTTATTTATTTATCCAAGCGGGACTGGCCTGATTTTAAAAATTTTTAAATTGTAATCTTTTGTAATTTTATATGGGGTATTTTAGGTTGGGTCAATTGACAGTTTTAATTCGGCCATTATTGAATATGTATTTTAAATTGATATTTTAACTTTGTATATTTTATTGTTTTTATCTTCGGCTGTACACCGCCCTGAGTCCTTCGAGAGAAGGGCGGTATAAAAATTTAAATAAATAAATAAATAAAACAATGCCGTATGCAGCTAGGTTCAACTCCGTCTCAGCTATGGAAGCACAGCAACCAGTGGTGGGTTGCCCCCGGTTCGACTGGTTCTATAGAACTGGTAGTAAAACCAGCAGGAGGCTCCGCCCACCGACCTGGATGTCATTATAGGCGATCTACACATGCGCAGAAGCATGGCGTGCCTGAGAGCAAAGGGATCGCACATGCACAATCCCATTGTGAACCAGTAGTAAAGGTAAGTAGAACCTACCCCTGACAGCAATGTCTTGTTTGGATTACTTCAGTGCATTCCACATGGAGCTGCCCTTGAATACCATTCAAAAGTTACAACTGGTCCAGAATGCCGCAGTATACATAATGTTGGGCACCTCTTGGTTTGCCTATGTAATGCCCCTATTGACTGAGCACCACTGGCTTGGTTTCCTTCTGGTTGCAATTCAAGGTGCCTGTTATCACTTTTAAAGCCCTACGTGGCATAGGCCCGGGTTACTCAGGACTACCTCTTCCTGAAACCCTGCCCTTCCCACTAGGTCATATAAAATGGCCAATGCTCCAGATTCCTTCCCTGAAACAGTGCTATCTAATGGGGCTTAATGGGACGTAACAAGCATGCCTTTTCCATGGCTGTCCCTGCCTTATGGAAAATCCTCTCCTCAGGCAGGCCTTCATCCTCTTAGCTTTCCAGAAGGCCACTGAAACCCTAGCTCTTTGCCCAGGCACTAGGATAGAGTAGTGAAGGCTATGGAGGGTAAGTGGGTTGGGGCACCCTGGGAGGTTGATTGAGGTAGCAATAGCATTTAGACTTATTTACCTCTTCATACCTCTAAGCGGTTTACAGACTCAGCCTATTGCTCCCAATAATATGGGTCCTCATTTTACCAACCTCGGAAGGATGGAAGGCTGAGTCAACCTTGAACTGGTGAGAATCAAACCACTGGCAGTCAGCAGAATTAACCTGCAGTACTGCATTCTAACCACTGCGCCACGGCGGTACTAGGTATTTTAGGTTTTTTTTTAATAGAGTTCTTACTGTTTTTATAGTTACATTGTTGTTGAAGCTGCCCAGAGTTGTTTCTTGATGGGTAGAGATAGAAATCTGTTAAATAAATAAATGACTTGAAGCAATTCTCTTAGCTCAACCTACCTCACTGAAATGGAAGGAGGGAATGGATATATTTAGCTTTGAGCTCCAAGAACAGGGAATCTCAAACTGGAGGGTGTGATTTGCTCCGGGGCATGAATAGACATGTGAAGGCCTGGAAAAGCTGGAAAATTGGGGGGGGGGGTTTGAAAACAACCCTGTTTTTTCCCCAATTATTCTGTTGTGTTTTTTTCCCAAGGGTTTCCAATCTCTATCATGAACAAATTCCAAATCAGATGGTAGAACATGCATTTTTAAAACAATTATTAGAGTTAAAATCGGTAATTTTAAACTCTGAAGAATGGTGGAACAGGGAAGGCTAATGGAAGGGGGAGAAACCTTGCAAATATTTATTCATTGATTTGTTGGTTTGTTATAATCTCATTGTTATTATAGGTAGTTGTCGACTTATGACCGCAACTGAGCCCAAAATTTCTGTTGTTAAGTGAGACATTTATTAAGTGAGTTTTGCCTCATTTTATGACCTTTCTTGTCACAGTTGTTAAGTGAATCACTGCACTTGTTAAATTAGTAAGGCGGTTGTTAAATGAATCTGGATTCTCCATTGGCTTTGCTTGTCAGAAAATCACATGACCCTGAACACTGCAACCATGATATGAGCCAGTTGCCAAGCATCTGAATTTTTGACCACGTGACCATGCTTTTCATGCCTAAGGCAGGACTAGAACTCTCTCCTGCCTGATTTTTAGCCTATTGCCTTAACCACTAGATCAAACTGCAGCTATGTGGCGGAAAAATCTACAGGTATGTGCAGGAAGATCAGGGTTGGATAAACTGATCGGCAGATTATAAGCAAATGGCTGGTAAGATGAATATCCAATGTATATTTTTTTCTCAATCAGAAAACTGAATGAATTTAATGTGCGCTTGGATGAGGAGAGACAGAGTTTTGTAACATATCAGACAGGGACATGCAAAAGTCTACGACCATGATGGCGAACCTACGGCACGGGTGTAATAGGGCCGTAATAGCTCAGGCTGTTAGAAGCCTGTTATTAGAACACAGCAGCCTGCAATTACTGCAGGTTCAAGCCCGGCCCGAGGTTGACTCAGCCTTCCATCCTTTATAAGGTAGATAAAATGAGGACCCAGATTGTTGGGGGGGCAATAAGTTGACTTTGTAAAATATACAAATAGAATGAGACTATTGCCTTATACACTGTAAGCCGCCCTGAGTCTTCGGAGAAGGGCGGGATATAAATGTAAATTTAAAAAAAAAAAAAAGGTAGCACACGGAGCCATATCTGTGGGCACACGAGCGTAGCTCTAGCTCAGCTCCAGCGCACATGAGCGTACCGTCCAGCTGGTTTTCAGGCCTTCCAGGCCACTGGAAGTTGGGATACAGGTTGTTTCTGGCCTCTGGAGGGCTTTCACCTAGAAAGCCTCTGGAGGCTGGGGAGACTGAAAAACGGGCCTACCGGGCCCACCGGGCCAAAAGCAGGGGAGCACGGGGGGGCGTCAGTGCACACGCACGGGGGTGGGGGTACATTGAATTATGGGTGTGAGTAGTCGCATGTGCTACCCTCCCCCCGCTTTTGGCACACAATGGGAAAAAGGTTAGCCATCACTGGTCTAGGAATTCCTGTCCTATGGCAAAGGCGGGATGGGAATCTAAAATATATATATAATTTTTAATACGTATTTTCAAATTTTCAGGGAATTAGACATGGAAGCAACATAGCATTTTATTTTATGTTTTAGATTTTGAAAAATTGTGACATATTTCAGTTTATCGCTATGCTAAATAATAAACCTTACTTATTACAGGAAGAGATGCTGTATGATCAAGAGGAAAACAGGTTTCCTTTACCCCCATAATATTCTCAGATTCTTCTGTTGTGACTCAAAAAATCCTGCATTGCAAAATATCACCCTCTAGTTTAAAATCAGGTAAAAAAACAACATAGGTATAGAATTTCTGCGAGATATAAAATCACCTCCTCATGTTGTTCACAAGTTCAGCAAATGACTTTTCCCAGGCGTACATCTTTATGATCCGCATTCCAGTTATAACCTCATTCATAGTCCTGATCCTTGCATCTGTAAAAGCTGCAGTCCTGCTCCTGAAATAGAAATAGGAAGCTATAAACTTTTTTTTTTAAAAAACTCTAATTCTAAATTCATAAAGACCCTTATACAGACATTTTCATTTATCTAATGAGAGAATTTCTGTGCTACATTCAATAATTAAAAAACACTCTTGCTCCCACCCCCCCAAGTAAAAATTAAGGAATACAAATATAAAGGTGTAGTGAACAAAACTGAAAACCCATGTGTGAATGAACTTCAGATGCTTATGAAAAAAAAATTAGTGGATTCTTTTACACAGCATTAATAGCCATACTCCTTACTGAAGATAGTGAAGATATACATAACCAAGGATTGGGACTGGCCAATTCTTATGTAATACTTCCATACACATCTATGGGAGTATTACATCCTAGTAAAACACAGGTGTCAAACTCGTAGCATCAGGTTGCCGTCATGTGACGTATCATGACCATTTTTCCCAGTGATGAAATCCATTTTTTTTACTACTGGTTCTGTGGGCGTGGCTTAATGGGCATGGTGTGGCTTGGTGGGCGTGGCTTGGTAAGCGTGATAGGGGAAGGATACTGCAAAATCTCCATTCCTCCCCCTCATTCTGGGGCCAGCCAGATGTTATGCCTCGTTCGCCCCCACCCCCACCCCCAGCCACAGCCGGGCCCCTCTTATCTCCTGCCGGACGCTGATAGTACAGAAGAATGTCCTGGCATGCCTCCAGCCCCCAGCCCTGGCACCATGCCCGGACAAACTGAACAAACAACCCTCCCTCCGATAGCATGTGCGCCTGAAGCCAGCCATGAGCTGGGATTACCAACAGCTGGAGACGAAACGATGCAATGGATAGATCCACGCTTCCGGAGAATGGAGAGGCGATGTCAGCAAAAGGAAGGAAGGGGCAGGCCTGGATAAGTGCTGAGTCATGGAGCCACACCCCATGGCCTATATAAAGGATCTGCTTTCTGGCATTCTCTGAGTCAGGCAAAGTCTAATCTGGATTGCTGAAGTCACACCTTGGATTCCTGCCTGCCCTGAGGACTCTGATAGGACTTTGGCAGAGCTGCAGAGGCACGCTTGATACGGACTTCCCCAACTCGGCCGTCAGAGGAGGAGTGGGACACGACACCAGAGGTGGTATTTGCCGGTTCTCAGTACTACTCAAAATTTCTGCTACCGGTTCTCCAGAACCTGTCAGAACCTGTTGGATTTCAGCCATTTTTTTTCTCTTCACGGAGCTGGGATGGGCATGGCCTGCGTGTGAGGCATCTGGCCTGCAGTCCGCCAGTTTGACACCCATGTAATAGAAGGTGTATAAGTGTAGAATAAATAGAAAAAGCTAAGAGAATCTATTGCCTCTTGCCTATTCTCAAGAGTAAAGCTGAGAAAGTGAGCAAGGGACAAAGACGACTACTTGTTCATCGTCTATCCTCCTTAAAGTTAATGAGAGACTAATAATAGCAACAAGGAACTACAGTCAGCTAATAGACTACAATAACAACCAGAAACAATTAATGGAATAAGATGTAATTTGGAATTAATGGAATTTGTATATAGATGGATAAATAACGGTAACATAATAGATAAGTACATAGATGGAGTTAAAAGTAGATATACCTTCAAGGATAACTTTAGAGCAGACTCCAAACTTATGAACTCTGCTCCATTTGTCCAGGATGGTATAAGGATTCCTGCCTTGAGCAGTGGGTTAGACTCCAAGGTCCATTCCAGCCCTATACTATTCTATGTTTTGTCTCTTGCTGACTAACAACAACAAAGCAATCAACTATTAGCTGCAGTGCGGAAGGTCACAGATTATTGAGAAATGTTCTTTAATAGATAAACAGAAGACCAAGTTTAATATTTCACAGTGCTGGAATTCTGCTCATGAATATTTGCCAGATCTCAGGTTTAATACCAAATATCTTTATGCAGGCATCTAGCTAAAAACAAAAAATGTAGATATATTGATTTTCTTGTTTGCATTTTTTATATATTTACTATGATTACCAACAAAGGAGATTACTGCAAAATAATAAAAGAGTGCAAAGTTGAAAAGTCTTAAATTCCAGCTTAAAATGCAAGGATTACGCAGGATGACATCCATAAGACAGCAAACATACTGTCCTGAACAATTTGGCAAAATGCTGTAAATAATAATACAGTTACCTAATGCAGTAATAATCATAATAATTTGAAACTACTGAACTGAAAACATGTTATACATTTTTAAATCGCATAACTAAATGAATTGGCAAATTAACTAGCATAAGGAATATGCCCTAAAGGATGGAAATTCAACCAGGGCACTGTATAATCAGTTATTTTTAAAAACATGAAGTCTCCACTTTCTCAAAACATCTTTGTTTTGCTACAGAACTTAAACGTTCCACAGCTTGGCTGACCTAAGAGTCACACAAAGCTCAACCTTGAAATACTTGCAGAAGTAACAGCTAGTTCCAGGTCTACATTTCTAATCTGAAGATTTGCAATTATGGAATATAATTGTATATTATATACAATTACAAGTAGCTCAGAAAGATCCGAGAACCTATTTTGTAGGGAAAAAATTGAGAAATATTTTCCACTTTCAATTCAAATTCAGCTAATCCTTGACTTTTGGACACAATGGAGCCCAAAATTTCTTTTGCTAAGTGAGACAATTGTTAACTGAGTTTTGCCCTGTTTTACAACCTTTCTTGCCACAGTTGTTAAATGAAGCACTGCAGTTGTTAAGTTAGTAACATGACTGTTAATCTAGCTTCCCAATTGACTTTGCTTTTCAGAAAGTTGCAAAAGGTGATCACGTGACCTTCCAACCATTATAAATATATGGCAGTTGCCAAGCATTGAAATTTTGATCACATGACCAATAGGATGCAATGGGATGCTACAACAGTTGTATGAAAAACAGTCATAAGGTACTTTTTTCGGGGCCTTTGTAACTTTGAACAATCACTGAATGAATGGTTATGAGCAGGGGTGAAATTTTAAAAAATCCCCTACCGGTTCTGTAGGTGTGGTTTGGATCATGTGACTGGGTAGGTGTGGCCAACTCAACATCACTCACATTGAGGGGCTCCTCCCCAGCCCCTCCCCTCCCAGCCACTCCTTGTCGCAAATGGCAGGAAAATGGGGAGGGAAATATTCCTGTCTACCTCAGATTTGCAGAAAAGGCAAATCTTCTTCTTCTGCGCATGCGCGTTATGGCGGCGTTCTGAGCTTCGTGGAGACGGCGGCTGAGAGTCCTTCGGGCCGCAATGCTGCTCTGCCGGCCGCCTGGCCGCTTGGTCCCCGGCTCCGGTTGTATGATCCTCCCGGCAGCCGAGAGCGAGGTCTTTGGTCCTTATTGAGCTCTCGGCTGCTGAGTTTGGAGCCGGAGTCCTTGGGCAGCGGCGGATGGCGGCGGCCATGTTGGGGGGGGCGCGAGGAGACGCCCGGCCCGACTCAGCTGTTTGGCGGCCGCAATGCAGTTCTGCCGGCCACCTGGCTGCTTGGTCCCGGCTCCGGTTGTGTGATTCTCCCGGCAGCCGAGAGCGAGGTCTTTGGACCTCATTGAGCTCTCGGCTGCTGAGTGCGGAGCCGAAGTCCTTGAACAGCGGCGGATGGCGGCGGCCATGTTGGGGGGGGCGCGATGAGACGCCCGGCCTGACCCAGCTGTTTGGCGGCCGGTTTTCGGCCGCGGATGTCATCAACGGCTGGGGGAGCGTGCCAAACACCGATGAAGGATGGAGGACATCGACATCGACGGCGGTATGCTGGGTTCTGGGTGTTGGACCGCAGGTAACACCGGTGGTTGGAATGGGGCCTACACGGGCATGATTATTGCCCCTCCCCTTTCCTTCCTTCCTCCCTTCATGGCCCGGAACATCGTTCTTCCCCCCACTGCTGACTTTTTGCCAAGGCCTGCCAAAAATGCCGTAATTTCACCAACGGCTTACATCTTTCCGGGTTGTTTTTCCATCGGCGACAGAGGTGGCTGGGCCTGGTCACTCACAACAGCGGCACAGCGGCGTGCTGGGGCCTTGTTGGGCCCAGCGGTAAAATCTGGCGGCTGGTTGGCGGTGGTACGGACGGCGGTATGGACAGCACTGACGGCACTGGCGGCATGATCTCGTCCCGATTATCGTACCACACGGGTTTTTGTCCCGTGATGGTACGTTGCCGGGAACCCGAGGGAGATTTTTATCCCGGCTATTGACTTTTTCCATCTTTGTAGCCGAGGAAACAACCAAGGGAAGGCTATTATGCCAACCTCCGAGGTGGAGGTCATTAGATCGGGATCGGACTTTCGGCCCCTTGGTTGTTTCTGGACCCTTTGGATTTTCTACGGACTATAACTAATATCATCGCCCGAGTGGCCAGTAATATGACTAATACCGGGTCGGACGAACTATCGGTACGACCGGAACATCTCCGCCGGTCAGGGATGGACATCCTTTCGCTGTATATTGACTATTTCCCATGAGATACTCGTTTGCCGAACTACTACGACTGCGAGGTTCCCCCGCCTCGCAGGAATGGCCCTCCAAATTATCGAGGGCTTACCTTAACGAAGGGTCTTGGGACCCAGAGAGGTGGTATCTGACCAAGAAGAAGTTGTGGGGTTTTTTAAATAGTTTTTTAAACAAGGGTTTTTTAAGGGGGGGGCGGGATTTGACGGGTGGGGGTGAGAACCCGTCGGGGGGGGATCCAGCCCCTGTGCTAGTTCGCGACACTATTCCATCTTGTCTGAAGGCAGGGGGGGAGGACGTTCCAGGTTTAGAGGGTTGCTCGATCTATACGGTAAGTGGGAGAGGCAGATATGGCGGGGGGGAGGGGCCGTACCGAGTTGAGGGAGCACGCGTTCGATGTTTGAGAGCGATCGCGTGCTCCGGCCCCTCAGTCCCTACCCGTTCCTCGGGTGGCCATGATCCTCAGAGCTTGGATCTTCGGCTGATGTTATGTAATGCCCGGTCCGTGGTTAATAAGGCTCCCCTGATCTGCGATCTTATTCAGGGGGAGTCCGCGGACCTTATGGGCATTACGGAAACCTGGTTGGGCCCAGAGGGGGGGGTCCCCCTTGTTGAGATGTGCCCTCCAGGTTTCCGAGCATTTCATCAGCCGAGGGCCCAAGGTAGGGGTGGGGGGGTGGCGGTTGTTATCAGGGAGGATCTAGAGCCGAGGGAGACCACTGTTCCTCAGATTGCCGGCTGTGAATCCCTCTATGTGCGGTGGGGCTATAGGAATCAGTTGGGCTTGGTGATCGCGTACCTGGCTCCTTGCTGCGTGACCACAGCCCTGCCCGAGCTGTTGGAGGTACTCGCTGCTGTGGCGGTTGAGACCCCCAGACTTATAGTCATGGGGGACTTTAACCTGCCATCAGTTGGCTTGTCATCGACGGCAGCTCGGGAGTTCTTGGCTTCCATGACGGCCTTGGACCTGATTCGAGTAAATGATGGCCCTACGCACACGGGGGGAGGCACACTGGATCTGATTTATATCTCTGGACAGTGGTTAAATGATCTGGTGTTAGATGATTTAGTAACAGAACCAATGTCATGGTCGGATCATTTCTCCTTCGCCTAGACCTTGAACCGCCATTCACCACCGCAGGGAGACGGAACCTATCGGTGGTTCCGTCCCAGGCGCCTGATGGACCCTGAGAGGTTCCTGACGGAGCTTGGGCCATTCCTGAGGAACTGGCCCACGGCACGGCTGAGGAACTGGTCGTGGCCTGGGAACAGGCAGCGGCGGGGCCTTGGACCGTGTCGCGCCTTTGCGACCTCTGACCCGGCGTAGGTCTCGTCCGGCCCCTTGGTTCTCCGAGGGGCTGAGGGAGATGAAACGCCGGAGAAGACGCCTGAGAGCACCTGGAGGTCCAGTCGCTCGAAGCTGATCGGACACTAGTTAGATCCTACTCTAGGACCTACCTAGTGGCAATGAGGGAAGCGGCGTTCTATGCCTCCACCCTCATTGCGTCGGCAGATAACCGCCCGGCCGCCCTGTTTGGGTGACCCGCTCTCTCCTACATCAGGAGGTGCGGGATGACCTTGCAGGGACGAGCCGAGGAGTTTAGTGGTTATCTATACGATAAAATCGCTCAGCTGAGGGACGGTCTGGACGAATTTGGGATGATCAAGCGAGGAGAGGAGGCACGTCTTGTTGAGCCCATTTGGGATGAGTTTGACCCTGTGGCTCCGAGGGCGTCGACAGGTTGTTGGGGAGGCTGCACGGCACGACATGTTTACTGGACCCGTGTCCTTCCTGGCTGGTACTGGCCACTCAGGCGGTGACACGAGGCTGGCTCCAGAGGATTATCAACGCTTCTTTGTTGGAAGGGGTTTTCCCTGCCGCCTTGAAAGAGGCGGTGGTGAGACCCCTCCTTAAGAAGCCCTCCCTGGACCCAGCTATTTTAGGTAATTATCGTCCAGTCTCCAACCCTCGCTTTGTTGCGAAGGTTGTAGAGAGTGCCGTGGCGTGACAGCTACCCCAATACCTGGATGAAGACGTCTATCTAGACCCGTTCCAGTCCGGCTTCCGACCCGGATACAGCACGGAGACAGCTTTGGTCGCATTGGTTGATGATCTCTGGAGGGCTAGGGACAGGGGTTATTCCTCTGCCCTGGTCCTATTAGACCTCTCAGCGGCGTTCGATACCATCGACCATGGTATCCTGCTGCACCGGTTGGGGGGATTGGGAGTGGGAGGCACCGTATATCGGTGGTTCTCCTCCTATCTCTCCGACCGGTCGCAGACGGTGTTGACAGGGGGGCAGAGGTCGACCGCGAGGGGCCTCACTTGTGGGGTCCCTCAGGGGTCGATTCTCTCGCCCCTGCTGGGTGAGATCATCAGTGGCTTCGGGGTGAGATACCAGCAGTACGCTGATGATACCCAGCTGTACTTTTCCACCCCGGGCCACCCCAATGAAGTTGTTGAAGTGCTGTCCCGGTGTTTGGAAGCCGTACGGGTCTGGATGGGGAGAAACAGGTTCAAGCTTAATCCCTCCAAGACGGAGTGGCTGTGGATGCTGGCATCCCGATTCAGTCAGCTGCAGCCGCAGCTGGCTGTTGGAGGCGAGTTATTGGCCCCAAAGGATAGGGTGCGCAACTTAGGTGTCCTCCTGGATGATCGGCTGTCGTTTGAAGATCATTTGACGGCCGTCTCCAGGAGGGCCTTCCACCAGGTTCGCCTGGTTCGGCAGTTGCGCCCCTTCCTTGATCGAGATGCCTTATGCACAGTCACTCATGCGCTCGTTACCTCTCGCTTGGATTACTGTAATGCTCTCTACATGGGGCTCCCCTTGAAGTGCACTCGGAGGCTTCAGTTAGTCCAGAATGCAGCTGCACGGGTGATAGAGGGAGCTACTCGTAGCTCCCATGTAACACCGCTCCTGCGCAGACTGCACTGGCTGCCTGTGGCCTTCCGAGTGCACTTTAAGGTGTTGGTTACGACCTTTAAAGCGCTCCATGGCTTAGGACCTGGGTACTTACGGGACCGCCTGCTGTTACCACATGCCTCCCACCGACCCGTACGCTCCCATAGAGAGGGACTTCTCAGGGTGCCGTCCGCCAAACAATGTCGGCTGGCGGCCCCCAGGGGAAGGGCCTTCTCTGTGGGGGCTCCCACACTCTGGAACGAGCTTCCCCCGGGTCTACGTCAAATACCTGACCTTCGGACATTCCGTCGCGAACTGAAGACACATCTCTTTATTCGCGCGGGGCTGGCCTAAATTGGATTTTTAATGGGAAATTTTATTAATTTTTAAATGGGGTTTTTAGTTAATGGTAATTTAATTTCAGGCTAATTTTAAATAAGTTTTTTAAATGATATTTTAACTTGTATACTGATATTGTTGGTTTTATCTTGCCTGTACACCGCCCTGAGTCCTTCGGGAGAAGGGCGGTATAAAAATCAAATAAAATAAATAAATAATAAATAAATAAATCCTTCCCTCAGTCTATGCTGAGATTGAGGAATGGATGACAGGCAGGAAAATTCCCTTCCCCATTTTCCTCCCTTTCACAGAAATGGCTCCATTCCAGATGCTTTCCCCCCCCACAGGTCCCCCTCCCTCCTGGGGACTATCTTAAAAGGGACAGGCTGCAGCAGGTCTGTTGTGAATGGAGGGAGAAAGTTAGCATTCTCTCTGCTGCATTTAACATTGAATTCTGTGGAATATCGAGCAGCCGGAAGAGGTGAGCAGTGACCAGCCAGGCAAGGGTGGGGCTAAGGAGGGGTAATTACTACCGGTTCAGCGAACTGATGCCCATAATCCCTAGCTGTTCTCTCGAACCGGTCCGAACCGGTAGGATTTCACTCCGGTTATAAGTCATTCTAATACAAGACTACCTATATTATCCATGTCTTCTCTGAGTTCTATATTCCTCTCACTTCTAGATTTTCTTCTTCACGTCCAAGGTTCGGCATTTCACCATATCTACATTTTTATATCACAAGGCCTTTTTCCTAAAGTCTGGCCATGCATGCTTTATGCTAGGCCCGTGATGGCGAACCCATGGCATGCGTGCCAGAGGTGGCACACAGAGCCCTCTCTGTGGGCATACACACCGTCGCCATCTGCTCTTCCAGGTTCTGTCACGGCATGCGCATGATGGAACCCAGAAGAGCAGCTGGCCACCGCACACATGCTCACCGGCCATCTGCTCTCTTCTGGGTTCCAGTACTCCAGCGTGCTCCAGTTTCAGCACTCGGTGCTGAAAAGGTTAACCAACACTGTGCTAAGCTGTCCATACCCAGACATTTAAAAAGAAACACTAATTAATCAATGCAGCTACTAAGATTGCCGGTCGAGCAGGCACAAAAACAGCCAGGGAAGTGATTGAAGCCTATGAAATAGGCCCCTTGTCAATCAACAGGTGTGCTGGCTTACTACCAGCGTATCAAGTACTTAGAAGGTGAGGGCTGGGCAACACAAGCAAATGACAGCTAACGCCTTAACAGCCAGCCATCAACACACCCCAATCAACATCTAAAAAGCCACATATACAACGGGCACTATATAAATACCATTCACAGAACAAGCTACAGTAAATAGCTTGAAATAGATCTATACTAATCTCCCTTTATTTCTTTGTTGGTAAAATATAAATTGAACACAAAAATAGTTCGTTGCGAAAGCGACTGCCTGCGAAGGCTCCTGGATTGGGGCTGAAAGGCGAAAGCAGAAGCAGCATGCTCCATCCCCTATTTGGGTAGATCAGGTTGCCCTGATAGACTGGTCTCACTGGAGAAAAAAAACACTCATTGACAGAACAGCACACATTCTGCTAGAGAGAAGTTTCCTGAAGATGGGCTTCAGCATGAAAAGCTTGGAAGACAAAATGTCTATTCCTGGTGTCCGACCTAGATTGGGTCCTGCAACTAATTAATAAATGTATTAATTTATTAATTATTTAATTAATAAAATGTATTAATTTAACTTAGAACTACACAGACATCAGTCTGACCTAAGCATAGTTCATAAAATTATCTACCACAATGTCCTACCTGTCAATGACTACTTCACCTTCAACCGCAACAATACAAGAGCAAATAATAGATGCAAACTCACGGTAAACCGCTCCAAACTCAATTGTAGAAAATATGACTTCAGTAACAGAGTGGTCAATACCTGGAATGCACTACCTGACTCTGTAGTTTCTTCCCCAAACCCCCAAAACTTTAACCTTAAACTGTCTACTGTTGACCTCATCCCCTGCGCGCCTACTGTCCCTGTCCTAATATTCCTTTTTACTTACTCTTTTCATGTATCCAAATTATGTTTATACTTTTACCTGTTATCTTATATTTGATTGACAAATAAATAATTAAAATAAAGTAATCAAAACTTACAAGCCATGAATTCTGCCCCTTTCTATGCTCCTTTTCCCGACTTCTGTAACTTTTTTTAAAAAATTCTGCTTTGTAATTTGCTTTGGGAAGAAAAACAAATGTTGTGCCCTGTGTATGTCTTTGAAGGTATAATAAAGATGAAATTTAAAGAAGATCTCTATTCTACTGGTGCCAGATTTAGCAGACACCTGTTTTTGAACCTTTATGTTCAAAGTTTATGTCAGGGTAATGATTTAAAGCTGACCAGCCCTTTAAGACTGAGGATGAGTCAGCAGGGTTATTGACCTTTAAGAAGCTGGCTATATAAAGGAGGTCATTAGAGGGCGTCACTTTCTCTCCTCGTGTATCAGTCATTCTCCTTGCGTATCTGCACTGTAGTTCTCCATGTAGAGTTGAAGAAGAATGATTGCTTGTCTGGTATGTGCCTACCACTTGTATGTGTGTATGTAGAAGCCTGTATATAAACCTCTGTTTGTAATGACAAAACCTCTGTGTCCTGTATTTTGCTCCTGGGTTGTCTCAAAATAGTAGTCACATTGTAAACACTCTGACAGTATATAACCTTTAAAAAAAACACAGACTAGAAGAACTAACAGTGCTGAATTGAAAGAGTTTTTTTTAATAACTCTGAAGGGACAGGACCCCAATCACTCTTACCTCAGAGCTGAGAAAAGTCTGCCAATGCAGGTTTGCAAGGGAAGAAGAATAATCAGCACCGCCATTCCTGCAAGGCAGGACGGGCCAATCTCAAGCCACAGAAGGACAGTCACAGCTATTGCCTGAAGAGGTCCAGCCCATAAGAAATGCAAGAAAATAGTTACCTAGGCAAAAAAGAAAGACACATGACCCACGAAATGAACTGGAAGCAGAAAAATCACGACAGCTACCAGTGTAGTGCACACATTTCTTGCATGAGTGGGGGAAAGTCTTGTGGGACCCAGAAATAATCTATATCTGGATATGTAAGGTTTTATATATATATATATATATTAAAAAGTTGTTGTTTTCCCTAAATTCTGCATGTCACTTGAGCTGCCCTGGAATTGCTCCTTACAAAGATGGAATCTCCAGGCCTCAGCAAGTGCCTGCACCATCTGAGATATATCTTCTTTTTACCCTGACATTTGTCATCTCTGATGATCTCCACATCTGAGGCCTATATCTTTAGTGTCCATGTTTTATGGTAAAATTTATCCAGGACATTTAAGAAAACCTTCACATGACACAAGTTTCATGCTGTCTGGTTTGTGAGTGTTCTAACCCATATCTCATGAAACCAGCATACATATTTTTAATCTATACAAAATCATCTACAGGCAGGGCTTAGCCAAGTGAGCTGCCCAAGGTAAAATAATGAACTTTCACTTAGCTGACCTTGAATGATCTAATCAAACCTAAGCACAGTCACACCTGGTTCATACTTTCTTGACTACCATGAAATATCAGAACTATGCAAGATTGAATTTGGGTCAATCATCAGGACTAGAGATTTACTCTTCCAAGTTTTTGGACTCATGCTGGAGTCCATCTTCAGGGAATTTCTCTCTACTGAAATACATGCTTTGGGCTGTTCTGTGAGTCGTGTTTATGTGGTGCCTTCCTAAACATGACTCAGGATTGTTGTCGTGGGAAAAATAGGAGATGGAAGGTGTGTTGGATATGTTTGCCACCTTGGGTTATTTGTAAAAATAATAAAGGTGGGATATAAATAAATAAATAAATAAATAAAAATAAACCCTCCACCTCTACTGCACCCCAATCCCAAAAAAGAGAAAGAGAGGAAAAAGAACAAAGTCCTCTATAAGATTAGAGACTACTGTGTAAATTATTCTTATCAAAATCCTTAATTCTAAAAAGACTGTTTGGAAATCACACTTCTCCGCATATAAGATGCATCCCACAAAGGATTCTACAGTCTTTTTTTAAAAAAATTATCTACTGCATGTACATACAAGCAAACCCAAGAATTTTCATTCTATTTTACTATGAATAAAAAGAAAAGGTCTCCCACAGGGCTTACCTGATCAAATTTATTCACATCATTTGACAAAAGATTTACAATCTGACCAGTTGTAGTTTTTGACATGGCTGCATTATTCAGACGAAGCGCCTAAAAGCAGAAACAAACATATTCAAATGTCACATTCATACATTGAATCACAACTTAGATATATTTTGTCTTTTTTGAAAAATTCCTTTTTTTAAAAGTACATATACTACTCAAAAAAGTTTCCAGGATGCAATAATCACCTTATGTAAACAATGTAAGATGACACAAACTCCAAAAGATTCAAGAAGTTCAAATTTGAGTAACAGATAGTGAAAAAGAGGACTATGACATGTCATATTGAGTTACATTATGTGAATCTGCGTTTTTGGTCCATAAATCGTGGTTTATGTCTAGACCAGGGGTGTCCAAACTTGGCAACTTTAAGACTTGTGGACTTCAACTTCCATAATTTTGGAAGTTGAAATCCACAAATCTTAAAGTTACCAAGTTTGGACACCCCTGGTCTAGATTGTTCTGTGAATCTGGATAGCTATGATTTAAAAACAAGAAAAAAGTAAAGGAAACAATTGGCCCATTGCTGGGAGAAAGTGGCAAGAAGGTGACAAGCAACAGGGAGAAAGCAGATCTACTTAACTCATTTTTTGCATCTGTCTTTACACAAAAGGAAAAAAACAATCCAACCTATCAAAAACTGCACCACAGAAAACAGATTAGGAACACAAGTTAAAATAGGGGAAAAAATGGTAAGTGAACACCTGTCTATCCTAGACGAGTTCAAATCACCAGGACCGGATGGATTACACCCCAAGGTTCTGAAGGAACTGGCAGATGAGATCTCAGAACCACTGAACTATATCTTTCAAAAATCCTGGAGCACAGGGGAACTGCCAGAGGACTGGAAAAGAGCTGATGTAGTTCCCATCTTCAAAAAAGGAAAAAAAACAGATCCAGGAAACTACAGACCTATCAGTGTAACCTCAATACCGGGGAAGATTCTGGAAAAGATAATCAAGCAACGAATCACCAACACCTAGAAACAAACAAAGTAATAACCAAAAGCCAACATGGGTTTGTCAAAAACAGATCATACCTGACTAATCTCATTGAAATCTTTGACAAAATGACAAAATTAGTGGACCAGAAGAATGCTGTCGATATAACTTACTTGGACTTCAGTAAAGCATTTGCTAAAGTAGACCATAACCTACTACTAGATAAAGTAGAAAAATGTGGGTTAGACAGCATCACCACCAGATGGATTTGTAACTGGCTGACCAACTGCACTCAACGTGTAGTCCTCAATGGAACTACATCTACATGGAGGGAAGTATGCGGTGGAGTACCCCAAGACTCGGTTTTAGGCCCAGTACTCTTCAACATCTTCATCAATGACTTGGACAAGGGGATAGATGGGGAACTCATCAAATTTGCAGATGACACCAAGCTGGCAGGAATAGCCAACACTCCAGAAAATAGGCTCAAGATACAAAAGGATCTTGACAGACTTGAACATTGGGCACTATCTAACAAAATGAAATTCAACAGTGAAAAAAGTAAGGTTCTACATTTAGGCCAAAAAAACAAAATGCACAGGTACCATATATGTGGCACCTTGCTCAATAGTAGTAACTGTGAGAGGGATCTTGGAGTCCTAGTGGACAACCATTTAGATATGAGCCAGCAGTGTGCAGCAGCTGCCAAAAAAGCCAACACAGTTCTGGGCTGCATAAACAGAGGGATAGAATCAAGATCACGTGAAGTGTTAATACCACTTTATAATGCCTTGGTAAGGCCACACTTGGAATACTGCATTCAGTTTTGGTCGCCACAATGTAAAAAAGATATTGAGACTCTAGAAAGAGTGCAGAGAAGAGCAACAAAGATGATTAGGGGACTGGAGACTAAAACATATGAAGAACGGTTGCAGGAACTGGGTATGTCTAGTTTAATGAAAAGAAGGACTAGGGGAGACATGATAGCAGTGTTCCAATATCTCAGGGGCTGCCACAAAGAAGAGGGAGTCAAGCTATTCTCCAAAGTACCTGAAGGCAGGACAAGAAGCAATGGGTGGAAACTAATCAAGGAGAGAAGCAACTTAGAACTAAGGAGAAATTTCCTGACAGTTAGAACAATCAATAAGTGGAACAACTTGCCTGCAGAAGTTGTGAAAGCTCCAACACTGGAAATTTTTAAGAAAATGTTGGATAGCCATTTGTCTGAAATGGTGTAGGGTTTCCTGCCTGGGCAGAGGGTTGGACTAGAAGACCTCCAAGGTCCCTCCCAACTCTGTTATTATGTTATTACTGAATTTACTTTTATGTCGCATATGAACCCAACTTCTCGAGAGCTAGCTCTGATCATATCATTTGCACTTGCTAACTCTTTGGATCAGAACAGCACTGAACTTCTCTTTTTCCAACACACATCATTCTACATTAAGTAGAATAATATAGATTATTATTCTTGACGCTAAAGGTATTTTTCTACCATTTGATTCTCCCTTTTTTAATAGCATTTAATTTGGTCCACCTTGCAAGATTTATTTAACCTCAAGGAAGAAATGTTTAATAAATCTACTTTGCACGCCTCAATGTTTTATGGTCAAGATAGGATTTCAGCACAATATATTTCTTTTACATGATTTTTTCACTTTTCCTTAGTAACCGCCAGAAAATAAAGCAGAGTGTTATTCTTATTCAAATACCAGAATTAATAGGGAGACACTTCACAGGAGACAGTGACAATGAAAGTATCCAGATACCAGTCTAAGAGGCAGGGGCAGAGTTAGGGTGCAATGATCAAGAATTGGGGGGGGGAGATAGAGCTCTCTACTCTTCCACTCTATGGGTTCCCCCAAGCAGCTACAACAAAGCCCAGATCCTTTTCTCTTTTTTAAAAATTTTTTTATAGTTTTAATGTGATACACAATCTGACAAACACACAACATATAATATATCAATATTTCCTATTTCTAAACAGCATTTCTTAGTGGTCTTCTTTCGCTTGTACACCTTTCCCCCCATATCACATTTGTTATTTCATTTTCTTTCTTATCCCCTTTTCTTTATTTACATTAAATTATCTAATACTCATAGCTTTACTTTTCTCGATTCTTATATATTTATTATTTACATATTGTGCATTTCTAATATATTCTGGACATTCTAATTTCTCCCCTTTATTTTTTTCCTTTTATTTCTAGACTCAAACCATTCATACCATTTATTCCAGATTGTATAATAATCTGTCTCTTCTTTCTCTTTAATTTCTTTTGTTAACTTGCCCATTTCGGCACACTCTAAAACCTTCCCTATCACTTCTTCATCTGTTGGTATCTTTTACTGGCCCTTGAAATTATTGCCTCTTTTCAGGCTAATAATAGCTATTCTTTTGATCTTTTGCAGCTCGCCTATCTGCAGAAGAAGTAACCATTCTCTTCTATCGAAGAATCCTCAGAAACTCAGGATGCTGGGATCAGTTCTTCCTTTTGCAATGTCATACTCTGTCGAACCCCATTGCCACAGCTTCTCCTGTTCTAAGGATTTGTTTAGAAATGCAGGTGGTCCTCAGCTTACGACCACAATTGAACCAAAAAAATTCTGTTGTTAAGCAAGATGTTTGTTAAGTGAACTTTTCCTCCATTTTATGACCTTTCTTGCCACAGGTGTTAAGTGGATCACTGCAGCTGATAAAAGTTAGTAACATGTGTTGTGACCCAGGCCCAAGTAGGTAGTAATAAACTCAGTCCATGAAAAAACAAACAAACTTTATTCGAACAGCACGGAATTACTTCATTCTCAGCGTCCTTCAACTCAAAGTAAAACAAATGCCTCCCAACTCAAATTCCTCAGTTATCTCACAAACCTTAGTCCAATTAGGCAAACTGCCAAAGACCCTTCCTGGAAAACATCCAGAAGCCACAAAAACAAAAACGTATACAAAGCAGAAGATGAAGCAGAAGACGCAGCTAAAACATTGTTGAAACGCCAGTGCTGGTCTGTTTTAAGCCTTATGGGAGGGGCCAATCATCTCTTGGCCCTACTCCCGAGTTGTCCTCTCTGCTTGAGCTGCTCTTGCCTTCTGGCAGCTCTTCTGATGCGTGCATTAGGAACAGGCTCCTCCTGTTCCTCTGCCTCACTACTATCAGTCTCTGGAGGCTCTGGAGTCTGCACCTCACTTCTCGATGGCCCTGGCCTCACCTCAGCCTCATTGCTGTCCGACTCCATTGCCAGCTCCCTAGGCTGCTGACGGACCACAACAACATGGTTGTTAAGTGAACCTGGCTTCCCCATTGACTTTGTTTGTCCGAAGGTCGCAAAAAGGGGACACAGCAACGGTCATAAATAGGAACCAGTTGCCAAACATCTGAATTTTGATCACATGATCATGGGGATGCGGCAAAGGTCATAACTGTGCAAAACAGTCATAACTCACATTTTTCAGTGCCGCTGTAACTTTGAAGGGTTACTAAATGAACTGTTGTAAGTCGAGGACCCCCTGTATTACCTTCTGCTCTAGGAAAAATGGTTATGTCAGAAACTGAGGAAAGTATTTTGGGGGAATCTACTTCAGCTATGGGGACACGGTGGCTCAGTGGCTAAGACACTGAGCTTGTCAATCAGAAGGTCGGCAGTTCAGCAGTTCGAATCCCTAGCACCGTGTAATGGAGTGAGCTCCCATTACTTGTCCCAGCTTCTGCCAACCTAGCAGCTTGAAAGCACGTAAAAAATGCAAGTAGAAAAATAGGGACCACTTTGGTGGGAAGGTAACAGCGCTCCATGCGCCTTCGGTATTTAGTCATGCCGGCCACATGACCACAGAGATGTCTTCAGACAGCACTGCTCTTCAGCTTAGAAATGGAGATGAACACCACCCTCTAGAGTTGAGAACGACTAGCACGCAGGTGCAGGGGAACCTTTACCTTTACCTGACTTCAGATAAAAGAAAGGAGTCAATTTCTCTCTGTGCCCTTCTGGTACAACAATGCTGGCAACATTTTAAGGACAGAACTCCTGCTTGTGTTTCTCCACACCATGGTGCATTGTCTGAGAATTACAAGCATAGCAAGATCTTTAAACAGTGGAACAACTCGTACTCACTCACAGTCCTTGCTTTCCATGCTAACCATGAGAACCAATTCAGGGAGTCAAATTGTTCTTCACGATCTTTGCTTTTTTAAAGATTTAACAGAAGTGTCACCCAATAGTGATATTCTGTAGAAAACCAGTTTTTCTCGTCTTGAAAGAACTTTAACTCAGAGGTATGATAAATACCTACCAAGGTCAGAGGCATTAGATCTGATATCAGAAGCTTTATCCTTGTTTTAAAACGTACAAAGCATTTGTCAACGAATTAAGTTTCTCATCAAGTAAATGGCAAGAAGGTAATGGATAGGAGGGAGGAAGTAGTATTGCTTAATTCCTTCATTGCATCTGTTCTTAGGCAGTAGAAAGAAGCAGCCTGTTGTGGTCCGCCAGCAGCCTGCAGAGCTGGCAGCAGAGTTGGATAGCGATGAGGCTGAGGAAGAACATGGGGCAGTCCTGGAGGCTGGAGAAGGCCCAGATGAGGACTCTGCGTCAGAGGCAGAGATGGGCCCAAGGCCATCGGGGAGTGATATGCGGACTCCAGAGCCTCCAGGGGCTGACAGTAGTGAGGCAGAGGAACAGGAGGAGCCTGTTCCTAATGCACACATGAGAAGAGCTGTCAGAAGGCAAGAGCAGCTAAAGCAAAGAGGACAACTCGGGAGTAGGGCCAAGAGATGATTGGCCCCTCCCATAAGGCTTAAAAGACCAGCAACGGCGTTTGGGCTCTTTGTCAGAAAACAATGTTGATAGCCTTCTCCTAAATGCTGCATTTATTTCTTGTCGGCGTCTTCTGCTTTTGAACTTTTGCCAAGAAAAGACTTCGGCAGTTTGCCTAATTAGACCTATCTAAAGCAGTAACAAGGGAGACAGAACAGGCATACAAGTCAAAATAGGCAAGGAATTAGTAAGCGAATGCCTAGCTACCCTGGATGAGTATAAATCAGCTATGCCATATGGTTTACACCCCAGTATTTTGAAGGAGCTGGCAAGTGCAGTTTCAGAACCACTGAATGTTATCTTTCAAAGCTCATGTAGCACAGAGGAAATACCAGAGAACTGGAAAAGAGCCGATGTGGTTCCAATCTACAAAAAGGAGGAAGAATTGATCCAGAAAATTGCAGGCCAATCAGCTTGACATCAATATCTGGAAAACCCAGATATTGGAAAAGATAATCAAATGGAGGATTTGTGACCACCTAGAGATGAACAAGGCCAACATGGGTTTGTTAAAAACACATCATTGCCTTTTTTGATAAAGTAACCAAATTAGAGGATCAGCAAAATGCTGTGGACAGAGTATACTTGGACTTCAGTAATGCATCCTGAGTTTTTGATGACAAAGTTGACTACAACCTACTTCTTAGTATGATAGAACAATGGGGACCATGAAGGGGGATCTCAAGGTTCAGTTTTGGGGGCAGTATTCTTCAATATCTTCATCAATGATCAAATGAGGGGACAGAAGGGAACCGCATCAAATTTGCAGATGATACCAAGCTGGGAAGAACACTTTAGAATCAAGATTCAGATGGATCTTGATAGACTTGAATATTGGGTCCTAACCAACAAGATGAAGTTCAGTGGTAAGAAACGTAAGGCTCTGCACTTAGAAAGGAAAAATCAAATGCAAAGGAATAGAATAGGTGGTATCTGACTCAATAGCAGTACTGTGAGAAGGATCTAACTGTCCAAGTGGACCACCACTTAGGTTTGAGCCACCAGTATGCTACAGTTGCCAAAAAAGCCAACATAGATCTGTGCTGAACCAACAGATCGACAGATCAAGACAATGAGAAATGATAGAAGTATATTACGCTGCATTGGTGAAACCACACTTAGAATACTCCATCCAGTTCTGGTCACCACAATACAAAAAAGATGATGAGACTCTGGAAAGTGTGCAGAGAAGAGCAACAAACATAATAAAATATCTGGAGGCTAAATCATATGATGAATAATTGAGAGAGCTAGGTATATCTAGCCTATCTAAGAGAAGAATGCGGGGGGACATGATAATTGTCTTCTAGTACTTGAGGGGCTGTCATAAAGAGGGGACTGACTTATTCTCTAAGGCACCAGAAGGCAGGGGAAGAAGTAATGGGTAGAAACTTGTTAAAGAGAGATCCAACCAAGAAGTAAGGGGGGGAAAATTGACAGTGAGAACAATTAATCAATGGAATAGCTACCCTCCTGGAGATGTGGGGACTCCATCACTGGAGGTTTTCAAAACTGAACTGGACAACCATTTGACTAGGATGATATAAGGTCTCCTGGCTTGAGCAGAGAGTTGGACTAGAAGACCTCCAAAGTCCCTTCCAGCTCTATGACTTAAAGTGGTATTCAGTGATGTTTTCCTATAGTGCAATCTCACACTCTTGTGAATAATGTAAACAAACATGTGGAGGCTAATCACAGTATAATAAATGTGTAGAAAATGATGGATTCAAAATACATTTCCCACAATGTGATTTCCATGGCATAAAATACTGGAATAAACATCTATTGTAAACAGAATAAGAGAAACAAGCATTTCATTTTCACACACATTGAATGGTGAGTCCTTAAGGATAACGTGTGGTTTTTTTCTTCTTCCTATATATATATATATATATATATATATAGGTCTTTGGTTGTTCGGGTTTTCTCCCGTGTAAAATTGGAAGTGTCTTGGCGACGTTTCGACGAAGTCTCATTCGTCATCTTCAGGCTTCAGCCGTGCTTCTGGGAGCAATGTGATCGCAGCTATTTCTTCCTTTTCAAAGGAAGAAATAGCTGCGATCACACTCTGCTCCCAGAAGCTAACGGGTTGAAGCCTGAAGATGACGAATGAGACTTCATGAGCGAAACATCGCCAAGACACTTCCAATTTTACACGGGAGAAAACCCAACAACAAGACCTATATACAAACACCGTGAAAACCTCAGAAAATATATATATATATATATATATATATATATATATATATATATATATATATATATATATATATATATATATATATATATATATATATATATATATATATATATATATATATATGCTTATACCTCCTAATATTTACTCATATATATGTTTATATACTATATAATCTTTTTGTATGATACTTACATATATTGTTGTGACAAAAATAAATAAATAAAAATAAAAATAAATAAAATAAATTAATTTTCCTTAAACCAAAAATTAAACTTAACATAAAGAGTAGCATGATACTTAGTCATTGTTTCACACAAATATTATCGCATACAAGATTTAGCAGGAAGACTATCCTGCTGATATAACAGTGAACAGATAAAGACTGCATCGTTCTATCAATAATATACAAATATTTCACTTAAGCAAAGAAGAAAAGCCTTAAACCTAAAGGTGAACTTACACAATGTAAGCCGCCCTGAGTCTTCGGAGAAGGGCGGGATATAAATGTAAATAAATAAATAAATAATAAATAAACTACCTAAATGTCCTCTAAAATTTCTAATGCAGAATAATACATAGAGACAAATGCCTCTCAAATCCTCCCTGTGGGTTGAAAAAATTCTGGAAGCTCTACTGTACTTGCAGTGGTCTATTAATCAGGAGAGAAAAAACAATTCAGGAACAGTCTGCTTATTTTTGAATGAAGACTTCAAGGCTAACACACTGTTTTGATAGATCGTGTTGTTGATAACTAGCTATAGGGATAGGAATCCCTATAATCAGATGCCTGTTGTTCTGTCTAGCTAAAAGAGTGGGTGACTCTCCAAAATCAGCGGTTATTCTAGCTAAAAGGTCAGAATTAAGATTTGGATGGCACGGCTATTTATGATATGATCGGATTAAAGTAAATGTTGATTTTAATAATCACTTTGTTAGGCATGCCATCCTAAGAGTTTGGGATAAATATAAAGTCATGGAAAGTTTGGCTGTCTCCCCAGGCAGCTATTTTTAGAAAAGAAATGCTGGCGAGACCAGACTGGTGGACTTATCAAATAATATATTTTAATTATGGTGGCCCTATCCTCAAATCTAAAGAGGAGTTGGAATCAGAAGGTCGTGTTTGCCATTGGTACATATTTACAGTTGAAAGAAAGATTTAAACTAGACAAAAAGAGCTATGGATTTGATTTTGTAAAAAATGAATTGGAAATCCTACTGTGTAATGGTGATGAACATATTATTGCTAAGGTTTATAAATTGTTATTGAAACTGAACTTGGAGAATGATTATGTAAAGCATTGTATGACAAAAACTTTTAATACAATATAATGCTTAAACAATGGGAGAATACATGGATGAAAGGTCTAAAATTCACATTAAATTATCATTTTTTTAAAAAAAAACTTTTATAAGATGATGTATTTATTTATTTTTATTTATTTTATTTGATTTTTATACCGCCCTTCTCCCGAAGGACTCAGGGCGGTGTACAGGCATAATAAAACCGACAATACAATATACAAATTTAAAATACGATTTAAAAAACTTATTTTAAATTAGCCCAATAATTAAAATTTACCATACTAAGAAAACCCCGTTTAAAATTAATGAATTTAAACATTAAAATCCCAATTTAAGCCAGCCCTGCGCGGATAAAAAGATGAGTCTTGAGTTCGCGACGAAATGTCCGAAGGTCGGGTATTTGGCGTAAACCCGGGGGAAGTTCGTTCCAGAGTGTGGAGCCCCACAGAAGGCCCTTCCTGGGGCCGCCAGCCGACATTGTTTGGCGGCCGGCACCCTGAGAAGTCCCTCTCTATGGGAGCGTACGGGTCGGTGGGAGGCGTGTGGTAACAGCAGGCGGTCCCGTAAGTACCCAGGTCCTAAGCCATGGAGCGATTTAAAGGTCATAACCAACACCTTAAAGTGCACGCGGAAGGCCACAGGCAGCCAGTGCAGACTGCGCAGGAGCGGTGTTACATGGGAGCTACGCGGAGCTCCCTCTATGACCCGCGCAGCTGCATTCTGGACTAATTGAAGCCTCCGAGCGCACTTCAAGGGGAGCCCCATGTAGAGAGCATTACAGTAATCCAAGCGAGAGGTAACGGCGCGCATGAGTGACTGTGCATAAGGCATCCCGATCAAGGAAGGCGCAACTGCGAACCAGGCGAGCCTGGTGGAAGGCCCACCTGGAGACGGCCGTCAAATGGTCTCCAAGCGACAGCCGATCATCCAGGAGGACACCCAAGTTGCGCACCCTATCCTTTGGGGCCAATAACTCGCCTCCAACAGCCAGCCGCGGCTGCAGCTGACTGAATCGGGTGCCGGCATCCACAGCCACTCCGTCTTGGAGGATTAAGCTTGAGCCTGTTTCTCCCCATCCAGACCCGTACAGCTTCCAAACACCGGGACAGCACTTGACAACTTCATTGGGGTGGTCTGGGGTGGAAAAGTACAGCTGAGTGTCGTCAGCGTACTGCTGGTATCTCACCCCAAAACCACTGATGATCTCACCCAACGGCTTCATGTAGATGTTGAACAGCAGGCGAGAGAATCGACCCTGTGGGACCCCACAAGTGAGGCCCCTCGCGGTCGACCTCTGCCCCCTGTCAACACCGTCTGCGACCGGTCAGAGAGATAGGAGGAGAACCACCGATATCGGTGCCTCCACTCCCAATCCCCCAACCGGCGCAGCAGGATACCATGATCGATGGTATCGAGCGCCGCTGAGAGGTCTAATAGGACCAGGGCAGAGGAATATCCCTGTCCCTGGCCCTCCAGAGATCATCCACCAATGCGACCAAAGCTGTCTCCGTGCTGTATCCGGGTCGGAAGCGGACTGGAGCAGGTCTAGATAGACATCTTCATCCAGGTGTTGGGGCAGCTGTCGCGCCACGGCACTCTCTACAACCTTCGCAACAAAGCGAAGGTTGGAGACTGGACGATAATTACCCAAAATAGCTGGGTCCAAAGAGGGCTTCTTAAGGAGGGGTCTCACCACCGCCTCTTTCAAGGCGGCAGGGAAAACCCCATCCAACAAAGAAGCGTTGATAATCCTCTGGAGCCAGCCTCGTGTCACCGCCTGAGTGGCCAGTACCAGCCAGGAAGGACACGGGTCCAGTAAACATGTCGTGCCGTGAAGCCTCCCCAACAGCCTGTCCACGTCCTCGGGAGCCACAGGGTCAAACTCATCCCAAATGTGCTCAACAAGGCGTGCCTCCTCTCCCTCGCTTGGATCATCCCAAATTCGGTCCAGACCGTCCCTCAGCTGAGCGATTTTATCGTATAGATAACCACTAAACTCCTCGGCTCGTCCCTGCAAGGTCATCCCGCACCTCCTGATGTAGGAGAGGCGGGTCACCGGAAACAGGGCGGCCGGGCGGTTATCTGCCGACGCAATGAGGGTGGAGGCGTAGGGGCGCCTCGCTTCCCTCATTGCCACTAGGTAGGTCCTAGAATAGGTCCTAACTAGTGTCCGATCAACCGAGCGACTGGACCTCCAGGTGCTCTCTAGGCGTCTTCTCCGGCGTTTCATCTCCCTCAGCCCCTCGGAGAACCAAGGGGCCGGACGAGATCTCGCGGGTCAGAGGCCGCAAAGGCGCGACACGGTCCAGGGCCCCGGCCGTGGCCGCTCCCAGGCCACGACCAGTTCCTCAGTCGTGCCGTGGGCCAGATCCTCAGGGAATGGCCCAAGCTCCGTCTGGAACCTCTCAGGGTCCATCAGGCGCCTGGGACGGAACCACCGTATAGGTTCCGTCTCCCTGCGGTGGTGAATGGCGGTTCGGAAGTCTAGGCGAAGGAGAAATGATCCGACCATGACATTGGTTCTGTTACTAAATCGTCTAATACCAGATCATTTAACCACTGTCCAGAGATATAAATCAGATCCAGCATGCCTCCCCCCATGTGCGTAGGGCCATCATTTACTCGAATCAGGTCCAAGGCCGTCATGGAAGCCTGGAACTCCCGAGCTGCCGTCGATGCCAAGCCAACTGATGGCAAGTTGAAATCCCCCATGACTATAAGTCTGGGGGTCTCAACCGCCACAGCAGCCAGTACCTCCAACAGCTCGGGCAGGGCTGTGGTCACGCAGCAAGGAGCCAGGTACGCGATCAACAAGCCCAACTGATTCCTATGGCCCCACCTCACATAGAGGGATTCACAGCCGGCAATCTGAGGAACAGTGGCCTCCCTCGGCTCTAGATCTTCCTTAATAACAACCGCCACCCCCCCACCCCTACCTTGGGCCCTCGGCTGATGAAATGCTCGGAAACCTGGAGGGCACAACTCAACAAGGGGCACCCCCCCCTCCGGGCCCAACCAGGTCTCCGTAATGCCCATAAGGTCCGCGGACTCCCCCTGAATAAGATCACAGATCAGGGGAGCTTTATTAACCACGGACCGGGCATTACATAACATCAGCCGAAGATCCAAGCTCTGAGGATCATGGCCTCCTGAGGAACGGGTAGGAACTGAGGGGCCGGAGCACGTGATCGCCTTCAGACATCGAACACGTGCTCCCAGGTCTCGATACGGCCCCCCCCCTCCGCCATATCTGCCTCTCCCACTAACCACACAGATGGAACCACAATTGTCACCTGGAACATCACCTCCCCGGAACCTTGGACCTAATAACACTCCGCCGCAAACATGCGCAGTGACTGGCCCCACCTCGACGGGCTACCCCAGCTCCCGCCTTTCCCTCCCCTTAAAATTTCCCTTAAAATCCCCCAATAAAAAACGACTAAAAGAGTTCATTAAAAATCCCCTAAGCCTCCTAGATTTCGCATGCCATCTCTCGGGGTTCCAAAACCCGTCCTCAAGATGTGCCCTCGATAATGTGGAGGGCCAGACCTGCGAGAGAGGGGAGTCTCGCAGGGCAAGAAGGTCCGTGGTTGAAAATCTTCGCATAAGTAAATAAAAATACAAATACAAAACGGTCAGCAGTCCATCCAGGCCGGTGAAAATGTCAAGGTGTTATTGTAGCGCGGTTATTATAGCAAGGTTAGGCTCCCTGGCTGGCGAGATGAACCGTGGACTTCCAGGGCTCCATGGGGCCGTTATTCTGTCCCCAAACCCAAACGGTCTCACTTGCCCCAGGTACAGATGACTAGCCATTCTCCGTCAAGTCAATCAATTGGTGTTAAAGTCAATATAGGCCTTGATGTCAGGGGCTCCATACCCAGTTGCTCCGACACTCCAGGCCAGATTGAACAATCCTAGGCCGAGCTGCCGAGGGTCTAAAAGAGGGCCAGCCACACCTCCGAGTCCTCCTCCGAGGGGCGAAACCCTCCAGATGGCTACATCTGACCCTCCGCCACTACCACTCAGCGATCGATCTTCTCGTCTCTCCTCCTCCCTGGCATTGATGGAAAGACCGTTCTCAGGCATTGTTCGAAAACCCTCAGTCCTCGGGAGTGGGGGGGCCACCTGCCGCCGCTGCCATCGCCGCCGATACCCGGAAGCCAAGCGCGGTCGCCGTGGCCATCACCCCAGCCAGAGGCCCAGCAGGCCCCGACAGAAGTCCAAGGGTAAGCCGAGGAAAACGCCAGGCTCCAAGGGAGAAAAGTCCGGCCAAGTCCCATCCAGCACTGTTGGAAAAAAAAAACCCTAGCCCCTGGGGGGGGCCGCCGCCGCCGCCACCGCCGCCAGACCCAAAGGCCCGCAGCGCCCGCCATGGCCACGGCCACCACCCCAAGGAAGGTGGGGAGACGCCGAGGGAGCTGCCGGGCCGCCGAGGGGGCCACTGAGCCACCGCAAGGCCGCCGGACCGCAGAGCCGCAGAGCCGCCATTGGGCCGTCACTGGGCCGCCGATCTTCCCGCAGGCCCAGGCAGACCGTAGCCAACACCGGGGTTGAACCGCCATAGAGCCGGGGCAGAGCCGGGGCAGAGCCGCTGAGTCAGGGCAGGGCAGGGCAGGGCAGGGCAGAGGCAGGGCAGGGCAGGGCAGGACAAAGCCGCCACCGAGAAACGTCCAAAGAACCACCAGGGGAGCCGCCAAGCCGCCGGGCCTACCGCCAAACAGCCACCGCCCCGGGGAGACGCTGAGGAAAACCGCCGAGCCCGCCGCCGCGCCTATCAGCTGTTCCGAGGCTCGCGGCTCGGCTCGCTCGGCGGGCCTCAGCCCAACGCCTCCTCTGATGTTCCGGAAGGGTCTGGGACCGGAGGGCTAAAAAAGACCCCCTCTCGGTCCCAGACCCCCTGGAAAAGCCGCGGACCGCACCGCGAAGATCGTCACCGCGCCATCTTGACGCATGCGCAGACAGTTGTACGGTTGGTGTTCAAATTGTCAAGAATATATAAAGGCATTTGAAATGAATGTTGGCAATGTAAGCATAAAGAAGGAATTTTTTATCATTTATCATTTATGATGGACATGTGACAAAACAAAGAAATACTGGAGAAGGATTCACATCTTAACACAGAAGATTCTTAAAATGAATATAAAAATAAAGATTAAAACAAGGAATTTTCTTTTAATGGATAAAGAACCTGGGGAAAAAAATTGGAACCTTGATATTATACTGTATATGTTGGTGGCAGTAAAAATACTTTACACACAAAAATGGAAGGATACTTTGATACCAGTGGTGGTGTTCAAATCCTGGGGCTACTGGTTTGCTATTGGTAGCACGCAAGCACGTGGTACTTCTGCGTATGTGCAGAAGCTTCTGCGCATGTGCAGAGCATTTTTGGTGACATCTGGGCAGGTGGGCGAAGCCTCCTGCCGCTGCCACTATCAGTTCACCCAAACCGAGGCGAACTGGTAGAAACCCACCCCTGTTTGATACCCACAATGGACAAATGGCTACAAAAGTTGAAGGGGTCAGCAGGGATGGACAAAGTACCATATTTTTCAGACTATAAGATGCTCCGAAGTATAAGATGTACCTAGGTTTGGGGCGGAAAACCAGAGGGGGAAAATCTGCCTCTGCCTCCCAGCAATTTACCTCCTTGCAACAAACAGCAAACAGCCTATCACTGCCTCCACGTGCCCCATTTTCAGCCTCTACACCTCCCATTTTCGGCCTCCGCACACAGTTTTCAGGCTCCGCACATTCTGTTTTTGGCCCATTCCAGGCGGCGGGGATCGCTGCTGCCACCTATCTCCACTGCCTGGAACAGGCCCAAAACAGAATGCACAGAGGCCGAAAATGGGGCAGCAGCAGCAATGGGCAGCAATGGTGGCAATGGCCGGTGGCGATCCCTGCAGCCTGGAACAGCTGATAGGCGGTATTCTGGGCGGCCAATCCAACCACCAATCAGCTGCTTGTGCTAAATCAGGCTGTACTGAAGCTGACCAGTTTGTTTGCAAGGAGGTAAACTGCTGGGAAGCAGAGGCCAGTGGATGGAGATCAGTGGGTGGGCGAGGCTTCGGCAATATTCACTGTATAAGACACACAGATATTTCCACCCACGTTTTTGGGGGACTGAGTGAGTCTTATACATTGTAAAATACGGTAACTGCTTTGATTAAAGAAAAGAACACAATTTTATTTCTACTTGGAAACCACTTTTGGACTTTGTGCTTGAGGTGGAAAAAAATGAAACTTTGATTTTGGTTTTGCTGATTAGATAGATTTTTTATGATAGAAATAGCTATTACGTATTATCATATAGAAGTAAAACATGGAATTTTTATATTTACCTTATTCTATTGCACCAAAAGGAGTCGGAAGTCAATGCTTTTTTTTCTCTTTTCCCCTTAGCCCTACACTTTTCTCTCTTCTCCTTTTCCTTCCTTATTTTTCCCTTATTTTCTTTTTTCGTTTTACTTCTCTATTTTATCTTTTGATAGACTAATAAAAATACAAATAAAAAAAATAGAAGTTCCTATGTTCAGATTATACAGTTATATTCAACATTCTAAAGGTCTGGGTGTTAAGTGCCTTCACATACATCACTGTATATTTGTTTGTAGTTACATTTTTGTGAATCAAATGATCACTGCTTGCTACTTTAAATCATATTCTTCCCAGTTCCCATTTTCCAAAGTGACGGATTATACAAATCAGGAACTTGTACTCCAATAAATCTGGAGATAAGGCGACAGAAGGCCAAAGTCTAGGACATGGTTTGGTATTAATATTGTGTGATGCGTTTCTAGGGGGAAATATTTAGTAAATCTTCTGAATGAATACTTTTAAGTTTCTTCTGTTCTCTTTAGCCAAACTGAACTGATCCTGATGTAAAATGGCTCAAAACCACAAATAGCAAAGTTTTAGAAAGAAAAACCAAAGGGACAACAAGAGAACTGTATTTCTCAAGAAGAGTCCTGCACTCCTCTGCTCACAACAGAATACCTTATGCCACCAGGCTTGAAATTTTGGGCTTAGACAACTTAGAACTACGCTGCCTTCAGTCTGACTTTTTTTTTTTTTCATTTATATCCCGCCCTTCTCCGAAGACTCAGGGCGGCTTACAGTGTGTAAGGCAATAGTCTCATTCTATTTGTATATTTATATACAAAGTCAACTTATTGCCCCCCCAACAATCTGGGTCCTCATTTTACCTACCTTATAAAGGATGGAAGGCTGAGTCAACCTTGGCTCTGGTGGGATTCGAACCTGCAGTAATTGCAGGCAGCTGTGTTTTAATAACAGGCTTCTTACAGCCTGAGCCACACCGCGGCCCTAAGACTTAAGAGTTGTACACAAAATTATCTGCTACAACGTCCTACTTGTCAATGACTATTTCAGCTTCAACCGCAACAACACATGAGCACACAATAGATACAAACTTAAGGTAAACTGCTGCAAACTCGATTGCAGAAAATACAACTTCAGCAACAGAGTGGTCAATGCCTGAAATGCTCTACCTGACTCTGTGGTTACATGCCCAAACCCCCAAAACTTTAACCTTAGGCCATCTACTGTTGACCTCACCCCATTCCTAAGAGGTCTGTAAGGGGCGTGCATAAGCACACCAACGTGCAATTAGTCCCTGTCCTACTGTCCCAATTTATTCGTATCTATTTCCTGTATTAATACACATGCTTATACTTATATCTGTTATCTTATACATGTTTGACAAATAAATAAAATAAATAAATAATAAAAGAGAGAAAGAGAGATAATGAGTTTCAGGCTGTAAAAGCTCACACACTTTGAATGAGGTCCTCTCTTGAGATCTGTATACATGAAATTGCTAGATAGTTTACTGCCTCCAGGATACACAAATTATATATATTTTAAATAAACAAAAATATTATAAAACTTCATGGGCTCCAATGATCACCTTCTAGACATAACATCACCCAAATAAGCGTTGCTTTCTTCAACTTCTCACTGATTACGCAAGGGAAATGGAATAAAGTATCAGCAATGCATACTTCACTTAGACTTAGAGAATAGAATTTCCAATTAACTTTTAAAATGTTTTAATATAAACTAGTGTGGTCCAATGCCTTTTAAGCCTTTGTCACTTAAAAGTAGAAGATAATAGGCTGACTAGCTGAATATAATGAAGCTTCCATTTCAATTTTAACAAACCAGTTGGAGGAGGGACACACATTGTTCTTGATCACTATTTAATTATGTCCTCTGCAGCAACATTATGCAAATTATACAATCGACATCATGGTAACATAAACAGAATGGAAATACCATCTATTTCATGCAAAATCGATTGCACTAAGATTCAATAAATTGTGGATCCAGTGAAATTTTCCAAAACTGAAAAAGAGTTAGGGATTTCAATGACTTCTGGAATATTAAGAAGTAAAATGGAAAATTAATTAAAACCCTAAAATGAGGACACAGGAGCCTAACATGAATCAATAAGCTTTTCTCCGTTTCTTTTTTTTTAATGCCGTATTGGTAGAAAAGCTTGTTTCATGACTCCCAAAACTCTCTGTAGACTATTATACTGAAAAACAAATCAATTCCCCCGAGATGATTTTATGCACAAGAAAGCATTCTACCTAATGACAACAAAGCTCCTAGGAGGTATCAGGAGGAAGAGTGCAGGTTGAAAAACAAACTTAGCTTTTCTACAAATGCATCATCATAGCAAAGACAGTACTGTGCAAGTCTTCAGCCGCCACCCACTTTGTTGTTTTAGCAAAGTTATAATGACAATAGCAATAGCACTTAGACTTCATCGTGCTTTTACAGCCCTCTCTCAGTGGTTTACAGAGTCAGCATATTGCTCCCAACAATCTGGGTCCTTATTTTACCCACCTCGGAAGGATGGAAGGCTGAGTCAACCTTGAGTCGATGAACTGCTGAACTGCAGCTAGCAGTCAACTGAAGTAGCCCGCAGTACTGCACTCTAACCACTGCGCCACCAACTTCCATAATTATTTTTCAGTCTTGAGTACTATGTCTTAAATATCCAGTTTGTTTGTTGATTTCCCTATGAGAGTAGCCTTGCTGATGCAAAAGTATGATTTTATGTCTGTCAAATTCTGTGATCTTTGACATTTTGACTGGAATGATGTGATTGAAACGGCTCCCATTAGCAAGCTTCCAACGCATTACACTTATACAATATGTGTGACTGCACTGTACGTAATGCTCAAGCAAGTCTAGCACAAACCTGGTATTATTGACCTTTTGGCATAGCAGACATTTTTGCATAAAATAGTAGGACACACACAGGTATTAGCAACAACAGTACTTAGGGTCCCATCCATTTAGGTTTACGGGAGACATATATCTGCTGTTGCTCAACTGTAAAGGGATAGTCACACTAAATATTGCCACTTTAGCCTCAGCGGTCCCCAATCTTTCGAGCTTGGTGGCCCAGCTCAGCACAGGGAGCGGGGTGTGCAAGTGGCAGGCGAACATATGGATATACAGCTTCATTTGTGAGAGTGGCGGATGTGTGTGCCCTCTAACACACAAATGGAGCTCGCACACAAGCGAAGGGTGCTTGCACCAACCCACGAAGCTCCACTCACATGAACGGGAGACACTTGTGCTCGCATGCAAAGCTCCACTTGTGTGAAAGTGGCCTGATTTCAAGCAGATAGTGGGCTGCGACCTGGGGGTTGGGGACCCTTGGCTTACATGATATATAATATAGAAAAATATTAAAACTTTCACAGTGTAATTAAAAAGAATACTAAAATAAAAATCATAAAAGCTCAAACCAGTAAGATAAAACTGCAGTAAAATACTTCAAAATAAAATAGGTGTTTTTTTTTTTAAAAAGAGAGTAACCGATGAAAAAATGCCTGAGATTGGTTAAAAGTAAATAGTAAATACAGGCATTCCATTTTTAATATCTTTTGAAAGCCAACAAGGATGGAGTTGGCTTGATCCAAGTAACACGTGACAACGAACGCACGGGCCACTCTGTTCTCAGCCAACTGCAGTTTTTATGTAGTCTTCAAAGGCCACCAACTTAGCACGCAGTGCAGTAGTCTAACTGAGTGGTAATGAAAGTGTGAGTTAGTGTAAACAAGTCTTCCTGCACTAGGTAAATATATATCCAAGCTATAAACTACAAAGCAATTTATATAAGGTAGCACAAAATGCAGCAGTTCCATTGCAAATAGAATAGAACAGCTACTTTAAAATATGAGATACTTCTAAAGTGCATAAGTAAATAAAAGTAGATTTAGATAAAGTATTCCCTTCCAGACACATACAATACTGAATGCTTTTTAAAGTCGAAAGGATAGGCCAATTTCCCTCGGAAGAAAAATATATTTTAAAAAGGGCACCTCAATGTACAAATCCTGCAATCTTTAAGAGTATCCCAGTATAGGTAGTCCTCATCTTACAACAGTTCATTTAGTGACTGTCAAAAAGTGACTTATGACCATTTTTCAAACTAACAACTGTTGCATTATCTTCTTGGTCAGGTAATCAAAATTCAGATGTTTGGATGAGAATTTGGTGGATTACTCAAAATGTACTGAAGAAGAAGATAAAGTTCCTGCCACAATTTTTCCTTTTGGGAATTATAACGGATTGTACAGGGATTGAGACTAAACTGATTCTGAATTTAATAACAGCAGCAAGACTGTTGATTGGACAATACTGGAAGAAAGAAGAGGTACCTACAATAGAAGAATGGATACTGAAAGTCATTAATTTGGCTGAGATGGCTAAAATCTCAGCTTTTTTAAAAGACAATACGCAGGAAAGATATTTAATTGAATGGAAAAAATGGATTGATTATCTACAAAACAGATATCAGATTAAGAAATATCAGATTGCCTTTGAATAATTAGGAAGTTATTTTATGTAATGGGGAGTGGGTTGGGAGATGAAAAGCTTTGGATGAGGTTAATTGGATTGGAAGGGAGAATTTTATTCTATGTTTGGTTTATGTATAACAATACCTTGTGATTGACCCGGGAAGCCGGGGGGAAGGAGGGGAAGGGGTTTTCTGGGAGGAGGGGAAAAAGGGGAAATGTCTTTGTTTTTTTAAAACTTTTTCAATTAAAAAAAAAAAATTCAGATGTTTGTCATATTTAAGATGGTTGCAATATCCCAGGGTCATGTGATCACCTTTTGTGACTTTCTGTCAAGCGAAGCCAACGGGTAAGCCAGATTCACTTAATTACCGTGTCACTAATGTAACAACTGCTGTGATTTGCTAAACAATTATGGCAAGAAAGGTTGTAATTTTTTTCAAAATTCACTTAACAAATGTCTCGCTTAGCAACAGAAGTTTTGGGCTCAATTACGGTTGTATGTTGAGGATTACCTATATTGGAAACCTAGAAGGACATCTTGGACAGAAGGAAGAGATAGAAAAGTTAGTTGCGTGATGGCTGAATTACATCACACCCTTCCTTGTTGTAAATGCAAGCGGATCAGTGTAGCCTACCTTGAAGAATTTCGAGATAATTCTTGACCATAACACAAAAAAAGAAGTAGAAGGAAGCTTAAAACTGGACAACACTGTTAGAAAAAAATCTTACCTAGCCCCCTTCATTCCTCCTAATTTTTCACTAGTATGGTAAATTTTTGCATTAAAAGTCATAAGAAGAACTAGCAGTTCATGATGGCAGCCAACATCTTTCTAGCCTGCTGCTTTTTCTGGAGATTTCAGCCCTTGGTCTGTCCACCCAGAACGGAATTTACATATGGCACATTGATGTAATCTTAACATTCTTTTCATGGACAGCCACGTATTTCATCGCCCTACTAAGCTAATGATTCTAGAAACACTTGTTTGCTTCACTCACAATGCAAGACAAGCACTCACCTATGTTTGGGGCCCTGTTTATTGAGATAAAGAAAACCTATTACCCACCTTGTGATAAATCATATGGCACATGGCTACCCTCAGCTTCATGCCAGCACGTTGTACATGATAAAAATACAGATGATGAGTGATGGCCAGAATCAAAGTGCACACAGATAAGGCTGCAGCAGAGCCGTAGGCATAGGCCAAAGCGTTTTCGTCAGCATGTGAAGAACCAATCTTTTCAAAATACTCAATAATCATCCCTAGAAATACCGGCTGGATTAGTATCAGAGTTTCCTTTAAAAAAAGGAAAGAAAAAGAAAATTTCAATTGAAGTGGAACAATTGAAACAAATTATTATTATTATTATTATTATTATTGTTGTTGTTGTTGTTGTTGTTGTTGTTGTTGTTGTTGTTATTATTATTATTATTGGCGAATTATGCGAGCAGATCCCAGTAAGGTGGCCTTCTGCAGCTGACCAATGGTGATCTTGTCAGTAGTTATTGTTGTTGTTGTTATTATTATTATCATTATTATTATCATTATTATTATTTACACAAAATCACAGTATACACAGCAAACAAGATAACTATGCTGGATTTCGTATCCCAAATCACTAGTCGAACACTTCCCAAGCGTTTAGGACTGCGTGATGTATCGGCGAATTATGCGAGCAGATCCCAGTAAGGTGATCTTCTGCAGCTGACCAATGGTGATCTTGTCAGCGTCAATTGCTTTTAAGTGCTTGCCTAGGTCTTTAGGCACAGCTCCCAGTGTGCCGAGTACCACTGGAACCACCTGCACCAGTTTATGCCAGAGTCTCTGCAATTCGATTCTCAAATCTTGATATCTGGTGACTTTTTCAAGTTGTTTCTCATCAATTCTGCTGTCACCAGGTATAGCGATGTTGACTATCCACACTTTTTTCTTTTCCACAATCATGATATCTGGGGTATTGTGTTCCAAAACTTTATCAGTCTGTATTCGGAAATCCCACAGTAGTTTTGCATGCTCATTTTCAATCACTTTTTCAGGCTTATGATCTCACCAGTTCTTTGCTACAGGCAGATGGTAGTTGTGACACAAGTTCCAGTGAACCATCTAAGCGACTGTGTTGTGACATTGTTTGTAGTCGGTCTGAGCTATTGTCTTACAACAGCTCAGTATGTGATCAATGGTATTATTATTATCATCATCATCATCATCATCATCATCTTCATCATCATCATCATCCTATGTAGGGTACTAAAGTGAGGCTGTGCAAAGTGTTATAAATTCAAAACACGATGTTCTAATCTTACAGGAAGGATTCCAAAGCCGCAGTCACCATGAAATTATCCTGAACTCAAAATATTTTGAGCTTGGAACTCTTCTGGTATGTACGCACATATTATATTTCTATAACAGCTCGTATAAAGTTGGTACAGTGGGAGGAGTATTAGAGAGAGGTAAAGGGTGCTAAAAGAAGTATTGGATAAATTTTCATTTTCCCCATTTTTCCTTTGTTTTGGCTGTTGCTTAAAATTTTCTAGAAAACATATAACACTAAGCAGGGAGTAGGCATGTTAATATAACCATCTCACAATTTTTGCATGCAGATTTGTTTTAAATAGTACATCTTTTATAGTCTGTTACCTCAACCAATGTAAAACAACCCAGCATTAAATAAGATTTCCAGTAACAAAGTATAATTGCTTTTGTCAAACGTGGTGTTCTTGCTTCTTTTTCAGCTTTTTGTACTTCTTTATCCCAGAACCTATAAATGTAATTAGACAGGAGAAGTCAGAAAGAATTCAATATATCTTATCTGCAGGCATTTCTTATGGCCAATGATCAAGTCATAAAATGGTAACTCTACAGTGAGATACGACCCAACATCGATCTTGCTAAAAAATCTCTTTCCAACCTTGTATTCTTAAGATATGCTGACTACATCTCCATTCCTTAACGTTACTCCTAAAAAGTATCTGAAGCATGTGAAGGTAAAGAAGTATAAAGGCACACAAACTTGTACAAAGATTGTACAAAGATTTCAAGGCAAGTCCATGGTGCTTATTCATTCTGATGGTAGTTATAAGCAGTGACAGCTCTTAACTAACCTTGACTGACTTTGATAAACTCAAATAGTAGATTGCAAAAGATTATAGAGCTGATTTTGGAATATGGAAGCCATAAACAAGCTCTTAAGGGAGGACTTTGTGAAAAAAATCATAGGAGAGTATGAGGTAAAAAGTTCAAAGTAACTCTGCCTTTTTTTAATTATTATTTACATTTATATCCCGCCCTTCTCCGAAGACTCAGGGCGGCTTACAGTGTGTAAGGCAATAGTCTCATTCTATTTGTATATTTACAAAGTCAACTTATTGCCCTCCCAACAATCTGGGTCCTCATTTTACCTACCTTATAAAGGATGGAAGGCTGAGTCAACCTTGGGCCTGGTGGGATTCGAGCCTGCAGTAATTGCAGGCTGCTGTGTTTTAATAACAGGCTATTTTAAAGCCTGAGCCACCACGGCCCCTTGATTTGTTCACTACAAAATAGGACAAAAAGAAATCTGGACAGGCTTCCAACTCTCCTGGAATCTCTACCATGCTCGTTTCTTGACTTTGCCTACCTGAGGTGCTGGGATAGAGTCATATTTGCTTAGCATTTGGAAAGGTGGCCAAAGGCTATAGACTAAACTGGAAAATCTGGAGAGAGAGAAATCAATAAACATGTGGTTGCAAAACACTTCTCTACTATTGGCATTGGAGAGAATCCAGAAGCCACACTTTTCAGCCTATCCTTGTTATACTTTCCAGCCCAAAAGAAGTCACCATGAGCCAAGTTCAACTCAAGAAGATTCTACCTTAGCCAGAAATAAATAAGGCAAGATTTCAAGATTTCTCCTGGCATCATGCTTGGATCTAGAAAGGGCAACCTCTGCAAAGGCAGAAAATTCAGGTTGTAAAGTAATAACAAGTTAAGAAAAAAAGAGGAACACAGCTTAAAGTAGGAGTGTCAAACTCAAGACCCGCAGGCCACATTCGGCACGTAGGGGGCTTAGATCTAGCCCATGGGGCTGCCTGGAAACAGCGAAGGTCCAGCCTACAGTGCCTCTGCCAGCAAAAGTGGAGCTCGGGAGGGCTGCAAAGCCCTCCTGGGCTGCATTTTCGACCACGACAGCCTCCTGCAGCCCTCTGCTAGTGAAAACAAAGCTTGGGGAGGATGTGTGCAGCCTGCCCAGGCTCCGTTTTCAGCCGCAATGGCCTCCTGCAACCCTCTGCCACTGAAAGCAGAGCTCAGGGAGGCTCTGTTTTCACTGTCAGTAGGCTGCAGGAGGCTGTTGTGACCAAAAATGGAGCCCAGGCGGGCCTCCCCAAGCTACATTTTCGCTGGCAGAGGGCTGCAGGAGGCCGTCACAGCCGAAAACAGATGCTCAACGAGTGACATTGAGCTGACCACGTCCACCCTGGCTATGCCCATCACTGCCACACACACCCCCTTGGTCAAACCCAACCCTGATGTGGCCCTCAATGAAATTGAGTTTGATACCCCTGGCTTAAGGGCACCATTTATTTTTTTTATTTACATTTATATCCCGCCCTTCTCCGAAGACTCAGGGCGGCTTACATTGTGTAAGGCAATAGTCTCATCCTATTTGTATATTTATATACAAAGTCAACTTATTGCCCCCCCAACAATCTGGGTCCTCATTTTACCTACCTTATAAAGGATGGAAGGCTGAGTCAACCTTGGGCCTGGTGGGACTCGAGCCTGCAGTAATTGCAAGCAGCTGTGTTTAATAACAGGCTTTCTTACTGCCTGAGCCACACCGCAGCACCGTGGGTCATGTGATCAGGAAAGAGGAAGAATTATGATTTAGAACAGCAGAGTCAATAACAATCCATGCAGTCACTGAACAGACTTACAGGGATAGGAGTGCATTGGTATCAGCCCTTCAAGATGGTCCAGATCAGAAAGTATATTCCACCAGAAAAATAAAATTGTACTTTGTTGAGAGGCTACAGTAACAGAAATGCACAACACTTTGTTTTCCTTTCTCTTTCTCTAATAGCCCTGGGAGTCGAGGGTAACTACTCTGAGTCTCTAATAATTTCCTACCACTCTGGGCTCAAAGCCTACTTATACACCTGTCATCTTAATGGTTTTTAGATTTCAATCTCAGTCTTTCGTTTGCCCTCTTCTTCTTTCACATGGAATGTGTTCCTGATTACCTTTATTGGCATTGGACTATAAAGAACAAAAAGACTGAATGATCAGTACTGAGACATTGGGATTTACATACCACTGCAGTCTTTCTCCGAGCACCTTAGAGGAATCCTCAGTGAGTACTTTGTACATATCATCTTCTTCTAGTTTCCGTTTATGACCAATAACGAATAAAGGGTTTAGCCAGCTGTCAAAAGAAAGATTACTCTCCATGTAATTATTGCACAAGACAAACATAAACTAATTTTCTTTTGTTCTTTTGTTCTTTCTTTCTTTCTTTCTTTTCTTCTTTCCCTCTCCCTCTCGCTCTCATAATACACACCTACATCTCTTTAAAAAGATTTAATGTTAGTTCACACAGTCAGAAAAATAAAAGCGCACTTTTGGAGAGGATGCCCACAAAGCTAAAATAAAATTCTAGTACTTGGAGTGGGACGCGGTGGCTCAATGGCTAAAATGCTGAGCTTGTCGATCGAAAGGTCAGAAGTTCAGTGGTTTGAATCCGTAGTGCTGCGTAACGGGGTGAGCTCCCGTTACTTGTCCCAGTTTCTGTCAACCTAGCAGTTCGAAAGCACGTAAAAAATGCAAGTAGAAAAATAGGGACCACTTTTGGTGAGAAGGTAACAGCATTCCGTGCGCCTTTGGCATTTAGTCATGCCAGCCATATGATCATGGAGACATCTTCGGACAGCGCTGGCTCTTCAGCTTTGAAACGGAGATGAGCACCGCCCCCTAGAGTCAGGAATGACTACCACATATGTGCGAGGAGAACCTTTACCTTTACCTTACTTGGAGTAGGGGGATAAATAAATTGAGAGGAGAAAGTTTTATGTGACGCCACACTATAAATATCAGAAATGTACATCAAAACATGAAATTGTTAGCAATATATAAACAACAGTGGATAATAAACATAACAATATGTTGGCTTCCACTACTATTGTAACCTTTAGAGGACTAGTATTTTTAGAATATCCAAAGATCATTAATAATGCTAGTTGTACTGTAAACATTTTTTAAATATTTGCCAGGGACACCTAACTATATATAGTTACAACAAGTTAAGAAGCTCTGGGACCTGCTTGTTCTTTTTGTCCTGTTATGTAAAACAAGCCTCACTATTTTTTTTTCTTTGAGCAGAATTTTGAGAGTTTGTTATGAAAACGGCTGCATCTGTGAAGGGTTTGCTTATTGCCAAAACAGCTTAATGAAGGTGCTCCACATGGTTTCCAGGATATTCTCAAGTGCTACCGTGGAAACTCCCTGTCAGCCTCCCAAACAGACCTGACAGAAAACACAACCAGCCACAGTAATTCTACTTTATTGTAAAGTTACACTATTGGAATCTTGCAAGTCTGAAAGTATTAATCTCCCACGCTCTCTTTTTACTGTCTGATTAATTCAGATGGATCCTTTCTAAGTTTATTTCTCCACTGTTATTCAGCTGCTGGCTCCTCCCTGTTTTATCCTTGGCAGCATCTCTTCTCCCTGTCTTCTATTACATCTCACACGCATTACATTTTTATTTTCTGAGAAATTGAAGAGCTCGTTAGTCGCAGATATTCCTGGAAATAAAAGTACCAAAGGTTAATTCTTTGCTTTGTAGCCCGACAGCCTAATTGGAGAGAGAGAGAGAGAGAGAGAGAGAGAGATGGATGATAGATAGATAGATAGATAGATAGATAGATAGATAGATAGATAGATAGATAGATAGATAGATAGATAGATAGATAGATAGATAGATCCGTGCTAAGATCCTGTCTCCTTATTTTAGGGTTCTAATTACTTTTCCATTTTACCTCTCAATATTCCAGAAGTCATTGAAATCCCTAACTCTTTTTCAGTTTTGGAAAATTACATTGGATCCACAACTTAGTGAATCTTAGTGCAATAGATTTTGCATGAAATAGATGATATTCTCATTCTACTTATGTTACCATGGATGATAGATGGCCAATATATAAAGAAGTGAGTTTGTGTATGTGTATACTAGACAACATGTGATCCACTGGATCATCATTTCAGAGGTCTTTCCCTACCAGATTCCTCGATGCCTTCAATCATGGCAGAGCTTCTGATGTACTGGAAAAGTTATTAAAAATTCGGAAAGTTATTAAGAGATGTATCTGTCTTGAAAATAGCTTATGTTGAACTCTACAGTGCAGCCAAGCAATAGGTGTTGACCACAGAAAATGTTTTATGACATTTTCTATTATGTCATAATATGTTTCATGAGGGGCCCTTGGTGCTCCCTAAGCTTGCTTGTTTTCTTGCAGATGTTTCATCACCCAAACTAGGTAACATCATCAGTGCTAGTAAGGGGTGCAATTTGCAATATTTTAGTAACTTGTCCTGTTGGTGGGAGTGGTCTTAGCGGTTCTTTGGTTGAGCTGTTTACGTTGGCAGTGTTTTTGATTGGCATACTGTTTATTTAATTGTTGGTCTGATGCTAATCCTGGAGTTAATTCATATCGGGGTCCCCAACCTTGGCAACTTTAAGCCTGGTGGACTTCAACTCCCAGAGTCCTCCAGGCTTAAAGGTTGGGGACCCCTGATCTATATTGATCTGGGTGCTGCTTGCTGGTAGAGAGGTGCTTGGGTCTTTTTGTTCCCTTTCTGGGTGCTTGATAGTTTCTTTCTCATAGTCTATAGATATTGTTAATGTCTATGTGTCTATTGACAGCTAATTTGTCAGAGTGCCAGGCTTCTAGAAATTCTCTGGCATTTTTGAACTTCGCTTGATCTAGGTTGGTCAGAACTTTCCCAATTGGAACTATGGTTAAGTCTGTCCTTAAATTGTGAAATTAAAGAGTTCTCATCATGTCTTCTAAACTGCTAGTTGGTGTTCATGGATGCATTCTGCCAATCTTCTGCCTGTTTGTCCTACACAGTGGTGGTTGAGGTCATTCCACTGTATGTTGTAGATGACTTCTATTTTCCTTCTAGGGTTGCTGGGTCTTTTTGCTTTGCTTAGGATGTTTTGAAGGGCTTTAGTTGGCTTGTGTGCCATGCTGATTCCATGTGGTTGTAGTAATCTGTTGGTGGTTTCTGAGAAATTCTTGATGTATGGCAATGTAACTCTTTTTAGGGTTTGTGTTGGTTGTCCTGTATTGCAGTGGTCCCCAGTGTTTCTGGCTTGGCAGACTGGGGAGGAGAAGAGGGGATGGTTCCGCATGAACACTAGACATGCGCATACGCAGTTCCATTTGCACTTGCAGTGGGTGTGTGCACCCACAGCTCACACAAATGGAGCTTCGCGCATGAGTGTGAGCACCCATTGCTCATGCAGCCCACCACTCGTGCAGCCCACTTCCAAACAGGCTGCAGCCCTGGGGGTATAGTTGCTCCCATTAAAATAAAAGTATAATGATAAATTGGATGATATGAACTATTAGCTGATACAAGATTCAAAACATAGACTGGTAAATGGCATTAGGTATTCAATCCTGCACCTGAACTGCTGATATCCAAACTAAGACATTTTTCAATGTTTTACTGAATTTTCATCTAGCATCTCTCCACAACCCGGAAATCATTAAAAAAAAGGAGCATGCACAGCAAAATGAACTTTAGTGTCCTGCTAAGTACACATTTCATGGATTAATGCCTTGTCGTGGCAAAGAGGCTTGCATAGCTCAATGAAGCTATGAGCTATGTCGTGCAGGGCCACTCAAGACGGACAGGTTATAGCAGAGAGCTCTGACAAAACGTGATCCACTGGAGAAGGAAATGGCAACCCACCCCAGTATCTTTGCCATGAAAACCCCATGGACAGTACCAAAAGGCAAAAAGTTATGACACTGGAAGATGAGCCCCTCAGGTCGGAAGGTGTCTAATATGCTAATGGGAAAGAGCTGAGGGCTAGTACTAGTAGCACCAGAAAGAATGAAGCGACTCGGCCAAAGCCGAAAAGACGCTCAGCTATGGATGTATCTGGTGATGAAAGGAAAGTCCGATGCTGTAAAGATCTATTCTCCATAGGAACCTGGAATGTAAATGGACTCCAGAGGATGGCAGAGGACAGAAAATGTTGTCCATGGGGTCGCAATGGGTCAGACACGACTTCGCAACTAACAACAACAAAGTACACATTGCTTTAACCTGACATTTCTTCTCACTACTCTTATTTATTTATTTTTTTGTTCTGTTTGCTGACCCAATCTTTTTGGACCCAAGGGCAAGAAGAATTGACAATCATTACTCAAGCTGCATAGTTTTTCAGCTCTCTCCCTGAATTTAAAAGCCTTTCGGATGCCATGCCCTTTAGACTTTCAGTCACTCCTTCAAATATTATAGGCAATGAATTATTTTTGTTAGCTTATTAATTAGCAATGTTTTAGTGCCTTCTCCTGAACAACCCTGAAGAGAATGATATTTTAAGCATTTACACACAAACACAAACACACACACACACACAACACACTCCTTTTCTGCTAGTCCGCTGCCTTGAGCTATGCTTCCCTGACCTGGTTGGTGTTTTTTTTCTTGTTTCCAAGAAATAGGAGTAGAGGGAAGATAACAAGACACAAAATACCTTTGAGTCTAATTCTTTTGCTTCTTGTCTGTTAGCCATTCCCCCCTCCCCATGTTCTTTTCTTAACTATCCTATTGTCTATTCAGTTTTGTATATTTTGGATATTTGAATACCAATTCTCTTGTGCTGGTTAATGACCCGTAATAAAGTTAAGTACATAAACGTAGCTAGTAAGTTATATCCTGCATTACCAGAATGTGCTCAGGCTCAGATTGAGATAATATTTATCTCTATCATTGCAAATCGAAAGGAGGCTGCCTCTGGCTTGGAACCAAGCTAAATTTTGGGAAGTCATCCAAAGCAATTACAGTAGTATAAGCAGAGTATCTGAAATGCATCAGGTTAATTTTACAGAAGTAGCAATTCACCTATCTCCACTCATCCTAAATCCTTAATTAATAAACTGCATTAACCTATTAAGGTCAATATATAACTAACTATACCAAAAATAAAGCCACAGGAGAGACAGTTTAACTTCTAAGAAAGCAAGGTTGAGGTCAATAAGCTATGGGCTTCCAGACTCAGCCTGCATATCTCTTCAGCCCATAAGTCATATAAAGCAATCAAGACATCATTATCTTCCTGCAAGGAAATGAAAATACAGCAGGGCTGCATATATAGATGCCAGGCATCTAACAGGAAAGACATTTGCCTTTTGGTGGGTCATAAATTTTATCAGTCGAGGCTTCAGAATACAGTCTATTTTCCTGAGGTTTGCCTAAACTCCTTCCATGCCAGGATGGGATATTTCTGTTCCCACATCACTCCCACACCCACCCAAAATCCCTAAAGCTTGTAAATCCAATGATACGAGATTATCTGAACACGGAATTTTCTGCCTCCCCGCCCTTGAAGAAATTTTTATTTTCTTCTAGAGGACAAAATTGGAGCTCCCCATAGAAAAGCAAAGGAGATAATAAACACCCTTCAGGTGTTCCTTGATAACAAACAACGAAGAGAACAACAAAACAAAGCAACACTGTCATTCCGTGCATTGCAGGAATATCGAAAAGCTCAGGAGGATCTCCAGCCAACACAACATATGTGCACACTTCAAACCCAAGAATTCACTAAGGCAGAAGCTTGTCCACCACAAGGATAAAATACCCAGACAGAAATGGAGCAACATGGTATATGCAGTACAATGCAGTGAGCCATGTGCAGACTAGTGGTGAGTTTCAAAAATTTTTACTACCGGTTCTGTGGGTTTGGCTTGGTGGGCGTGGCATGGCATGGTGGGTGTGGCATGGCATGGTGAGCATGGCAGGGAAAGGATACTGTAAAATAAAAAAGTTTGCAGACCCCTGTGCTAAACAAATAACACTGTCAAACTAGTTACTAGCTAATTCTGGGAGTTGAAGTCCACAAGTCTTAAAGTTACCAGGTTTGGATACCCCTGGACTGAAGCCAGTCAAATGCCCATAACCAACCTGTAACTGCTTCCACTATTTTCTAATGTTTCATTAAGGAACTATGGACAAGTGAACTCCCTCCTTCAGTGACAAGATCTCAGTTACATTGCTGGCTACTGTACCTTTTTTCATAATGTTCTATGGTGCCATATGGGTCCTACTTCCCTGTTTCATACAGGCCCACAAGTCATAATTTGAATTTGCCATGACCAAATAAAGAAAAAACCCTGAATGAACTGTCCTTGCCATTGAAAGTATTTAGGATATCACTTAGCCAGAGTTAATAAGATGGTTGCATGCCTTAAGATATTCTGAAACACTTTAAAGATTTTTAAAATGTTATATAAACTCTGAATATACTCTAAATAACAGCTTTTGTCCTGCCATCTCCAGTATTATTCCAATCCAAATTATGTGAATTATTTACATTTTCAGGCTAAACCTGAGAACAATTCAGTCACAGATCAGTTCTTGATTTGCTTTTATATAGGAGACAGAATTTTGCCAGATTAAACCCTTACTACTCCCTGCTTGACGGATATACTAGCAAGTGGCTGTCCTTACTCTCTGTATGGAATGGGACAATTTGGCATGGCCAATTTGCTCAGGGCGGCCATCTTGTCACGGCCAACTCAACGTGGCCACTTTGATGCAGACAACTCACCATGGGACAGTTTGCCACGGAAAATTCCACACTGGATAACTCAACACGATAAATATTATCTGCCACTATTTCTTTGACATAATTCCCACCTTTGTGAATGGAAATACTGTCAAAGAAACAGTAGCAGATAACATTTTTTTAGTTATCCCGCATGGGATTTTCTGTGGAAAGTTATCCCGCAGTGAGTTGGCCATGATGACATGGACCTACCCATGCTGCTTCTTGTCCCTTTCCCCTTTCTGGAATGTGATCCCTTGTTTTTGGGAAGCTGTCCATCAGCCCAGCCCACACACCCCTCCATAGACATCATCTCTCACACTCGGCAAATACAGCTCTTAAAAAAAATCTGTAAATAAAAAGGTATAAAAGTCTACGTGTGTGGCAGAAATCGATATTTTAAATGATATAAAGTAGGTACAAAAAAGGTTTTTTTTCATTTGGCTCAGGACTATTCTTGAAAATACAGTCTGGGGTTTTTAGTTCTTAGAGGCACTGAGCCAAACAAAGACTGCACTATATTCCTGTGACTTTCATTAAAAAGCTCCAAAAAATGAGGAATGGGTGGGGATTCAGCTACTTATTACTTTCAGTAGTGACATAAATTAAGGAAGTATGAAAATTTCAGTTTGCATCATTTCTAAACCGGTGTCAGCTGACAGGTCACAACTACATTGTTCCACAATTTGCAATCATTTCAGAGGTTTTTTTTTCCTTTAATCATCTCTGTCATAAATTACGCATGTTAACTTGGTTTATTGCCCAGACAGCTTTCCCCAATAAACTACCCAAGAATTATTCCAGCAGCCATTTCCAGAAGTGTATGCATGACTACACACGCGCACACATAAAAACCACCTCTATCACCCAAGCAGAAGATCTATGTTCCTAGCATTTTTTCTAAGATCTGTAGAGAAGAACAACAGAAATGGAGGTCAATTTAGATGACAGCAATCTTGCAAGCAATCTTGCAATTTAGATGATAGCAATCTTGCATCAGCCTTTAATTAAAATTTAAGGAGGAAGATGACTTCTGGGATAGAACCTATTTTCCACTCAAAGGCTATACTCAAAAGTGGGTTGATTTAAGGCACCTCCAGCCAAAATCTTAACTTCCCAAAAATGCTTTAAGGCTGGGCTGAATTTTTGAGGACCTGCCCATCCTGGGGACCAAATATGGCTCTAGGCTCATGCCTCAGCATGCTGAAGAGCTTTGGAAACCGTAAGAAAATAGCAATAGCAACAGCACTGAGACTTATATACTGCTTCACAGTGCTTTACAGCCCTCTCTAAGCAGTTTACAGTGTCAGCCTATTGCCCCCAATCTGGGTCCTCATTTTACCCACCTCGGAAGGATGGAAGGCTGAGTCAACCTTGAGCCTGGTGAGATTCAATCTGCCAAACTGTTGGCAGCCAGTGATCAGCGGAAGTAGCCTGCAATACTGCTCTCTTAACCACTGCACCACCGTGGCACTGGATAAACAATGGCAAGGAGGAGGAGGAGGAGGAGGAGGAGGAGGAGGAGGAGGAGGAGGAGGAGGAGGATTGTTTTCTCTAAGTCATAGAGCAGCGGTTCTCAACCTGTGGGTCGCGACCCCGTTGGGGGTTGAATGACAATTTGCCAGGGGTCACCTAAGACCATCGGAAATACGGGAAGTATACTTGCGAGTCGAAGAATCGTGCTCCAATGGTTGACTCCACAAGCCAGCTGCAGACTCTTCAAATCGCTAGCCGAATTTGGCTTCAGGCTCGATGAATTAAAAAAGAGAGAAATCTTTGCTCTGATGTCTTCCTCTCAAGCCAGCTGCAATCACTCCCAATTGCTAGCCTAATCTGGCTTCAGGCACAATAAACTTAACAGGGGAGGAGTCTCCGCTTTAATGCCTCCATCCTCAAGGCAATCGCAAGCTGTTCAGATCGCTAGCCAAAACGGCTTCAGGCACGATAAATTCAAAACGAAAATAATTTTACGGTTGGGATCGCCACATCGTGGGGAATTGTATTAAAGGGGTCACAGCACTATAAAAGTTGAGAACCACTGTCATAGAGGTTGACATTCCAGTTCCACTCAAGCCCAAGTACTGGCTACCACACCATTCTTCCCATGCTCCCCTTCCAGCCAAGGCCTTACTCTGAAAGACTCCACGGAGGAATGGACTTTGCCCTGAGATTCTCTTCAGAGTGCAATATTGGGAATAGGGTCTGTCTTTTTCCAGCAACATCAACAGGAAAGCAGCCTGAAGGACATGCTAGAACATTTCCCAGCTTCAGTGCCTCTTCTTGGGGGATCCCTTCAATAAGTCATCAAAGCTACAGTTTTTTGTACATTTGTCCGCCACCACACCCTGAGGACTACTGCATATTGACAGTGAGAGAACACGTGGTTCCATGCTCCACACAAGGACTAATTCTGTATATTCTACCTACCCTCTGTCCCATTCTAGGTCACTCACAACTAAATTAAAAACCCACAGATACAAAAAACAAAGAACAACTGCCATCTTTTTGCATCAACGTCCTAGATCCGTGATGGCACGCATGCCAGAAGTGGCACACAAGCCATCTCTCCAAGTACGCCAGCCATCGCTCGTTGCTCTTCTGGGTTCCAGCACACACATGCACGCCGGCCAGCTGGTCTTCGTGCGCACATGCATGCCAGAAACCAGAAGACCAAGTCACCGGCATGCACATGCATGCCAGGGAACTGCTCTTCCGGTTTCCAGCGGTCCCCCGCACGTGTGCGCACACTCTCATTTCGGCACTCGGTGTCAAAAAGGTTCGCCAACACTGTCCTAGATTCTTAACACATGGACATTTATTACCAGTAATACTTGTTTGATACGATATGGCAATTTCTGTAGGTTGAACAAACAGAATGTCTGGGGAAAAAAATATTTTTTTTGTAAAGCATAACCCTAGACCAGGGGTGTCAAACTGACGGCCCGCAGGCCGGATGTGTCACATGCAGGCTAGGCACCCAACCTAGCTCTGAAAATGGGAAAAACGTCACAAAACCACGTGATGGCAACGTGACATGGTGAGTGTAATACCCATGCCCTAGACCAGTGATGGCTAACCTTTTTGCCATCGTGTGCCAAAAGTGGGGAGAGTACGGGGGGTCATGTGCGCGCATGCCCACACTCATAATTCTATGCGCCCCCCCCGTGCATATGTGTGTGACCCACCAACCCTTGCGCTCCCCCCACTTTTGGCATGCGATGGCACAGTGGGCCTGGTAGGCCTGTTTTTCGCCCTCCCCAGGCTTCAGAAGCTTTCTAGCAGCCTGGGGAGGGCAAAAACGGCCTAACCCCCCGCAGTGGCCCTTTGGAGGCCTTCCAGTGGGACTGGAAGGCCTGTTTTTTGCTCTCCTCAGACTCCAGAGCCTTTCTAGGAGCCTAGGGAGAGCGAAAGACAGGCCTTCCCCACCCCCTCCGGAAGCTGGAAACAGTCTGTTTCCCTTCCGGTGTGCCCAGAAGGTCCGAAAATCAGCTGGCTGGTGCACACATGCACGTCGCAGCTGAGCTTGCATGCCCACCAATATGGCTCCATGTGCCATCTGTGGCACGTGTGCCATAGATCTGCCATCACGGCCCTTGACCAACGGCCCACAACTTTTGGGTACTAGGGACCAGTTCCATGGAAAAAGGATTTTCCACGGACCAGAGGAGGCATGGTTTTATGTGCTGCCTGCATCCCATGGATAGGGCTTCACTTGTTTGTATGGCCCAGTTTCTGGCATGCCACGGCCCGGTGCCAGGCCACAGATCAGGGTTTGTGGAGCCCTGCTGTAGACTAACACACAAGAAGGACAAAAGGGGCATCAACAATCCTGGTCTACGCCTTTGATGTTTGATATTACAGATCCCCCTCCACACATACCAGTATGAGAAACCAGCATTGGAAACCTATATTGGAGAATCCTTAATATTTGAGTTAAATCAAATATTTTAAACTAGCAGAAATATATGAATTGTACTTCTTTAAAACGGAACAGGAATGTGAAGTGGGATAGTTTTACTCATTCCTTAGAAATGCATTATAGTGCATCTGCCCATGGGAACAGAGGAGTGTTAGTTTACTACTCTAAAGACCAAATTGATACATGGAAAATAAGAACATGAGGAAAATATTTGCTTCTTTTAAATATGTGACATTTTATTTTGCCTTTAAAGACTCCAGTTCAACTTACAATGTAACACTTACAACTAAATATCAAAATAAAACTGTCATAACATCAAAAATCAGTTCAACCAAATTTTAGGATAAAGAGTTACTTGTTTAAGAACAAATCCATTAAAATAGGATAAAACTTTGCAAAAGAAACATTGTCCAGCCAATCCATAAATTCAGTTTGCAAAAATGATCGTATCGTATCAAACACAAGAGTTCAGTGACAGGACAGAAGCAGATATAAGAGTCAAACGGTTTGAATAACTCAAGATAAAACTTAGCCTATTATATGTTGTATAAGGTTTTAATGGCAGAACAGTCAACAAATCCTTCTTAAAATCTTTGTATCCACTAAAACAGCTACCGTATTTTTCAGAGTATAAGACGCACCTTAGTTTTTGGGGAGGAAAATAAGAAAAAAGTTGATTGACAGGTGGATGGGCCTCCCGGAATACCCCCAATCAGCTGTTCCCATAGGTGAATTTTAGCAACAGGTTCTTTGGTTGTGAGCTCTGTGCCTTGCTTTTTTTTTGCTTTTTTTTCTGCCTCTGAAACTCTTTCAGAAAAAACTTTTTCTGTCTCTGAAAGCCTCCAAAACATAACTTCAGAAAAAAAGCCTCTGAAGCTGTTTGGGGGCTTCTTTTTTGAAGTTCTGTTTGGGGGCTTCTTTTCTGAAACTTCTTTCAGCCTCTGAAACCTCCCTTTGAGAAGCCGGGTGGGGCTACATTTGGAGTATAAGATGCACCCAGATTTTCACCCTCTTTTTGGGGGGAAAAGGTGCATCTTATACTCCAAAAAATACGGATATTTATACTACTGCTAAACCTCAACCATAAATAAGGACTAAATTGCTTATATACTCATTTCTATTTTAAAAAATCTATAAAATATTAATGAGTGTAAGCTATGTAGATCGCTCTTCTAAACAGTTCATATATTGGGAGACAAGCAAACTTTTTTTACTAGGTATTTTCCAGAGCAAATTCAGTGAAACCTGTAGATATATAAAAGGTTTGCCTTCTGACAAAAAAATATTTGATTGGCAATAATTTTTACCTGCACTTCAATTAGTTGTTCAGCGCTACAATTTTCTTTTTGTGTAATACCAATTTTTTTTTAATAAAATCCTATTCATTTAATAGTCAGATTTTAAAAAGGTAATGTTTAAAGCCCTCTAATAAGCTATAAAGAGAGCCAGCAGTGTAATTCTTGGATGGGAATTGGCTGGTTCTGAGATGATTCTGCATATTATGATAGGCCAGCCTCGCAGATCTGAATGGCACGCCAGAAAGTGTTTATTTATCTCTTGACTTTGTACTTGACCTTTCCTTCAGTGTTAATTTAAAATCCATATGCAGACTGTTTAAAGGTCAGCTGGTGGTCTTCAAAACTGTAGAAGGGCCTGGAGTTGGAGTCAGTGTTGCAAGAGGCAGGATGTTGAGCAGACCAATAAATATGGACTTCCATGCTACTCCACCAAATTGTCCCTTACCTTTGTTTACATCTTCAACATACATTTGGAGTCCCTGACTTGTGGGGTTCTTTAGGGCTTGACGCTCATGCTCTTCCTGTTTAACATCTATGAGAAACCTCTGAGTTAGGTCATCCATCAAGGTTCAGCATCATCAATATGCAAATGATATCCAATGATATCATTTGCATATTGATACTTATTGGTATTGATATACATATTGGTACTTCCAACAATGTCAACTTCCAATGAGAGAACAAAGGATTTTAGAAAAGAGCCACTGGCTCAAGGGTTGGTGCCACCAAGAGAACTTTGGATTCCTAGACCACGGTCTGTACTACCTACATGAAGGGCTTTTGGCAAGGGATGAGCTGCACATCACAAGAACTGGGGAAAATGTTTTCAGAAAACAACAGGATTAGTTTATAAGGAGGGCTTTAAACTAAAAATGAAAGGGGAAGCTGAACAATTTTTAGGATCTCTGGGACAATATTTAGGGTCTTTGGGAGTTAATTCCAAGCACAAACCCAACACAACAAACCAACCAATGACGTTTGGAGTGATGGCAAGGATGAAAAACCCAGTGAAAATGTAGACAATATAGGAAATATACTCAAGATCAGCCATAAAGGAACATAGACTAATAGAGTTGGAAAGGACCTTGGGGCTCTTCTAATCCAATCCCCTGCTCGAGCAAGAGAGACCCTGTGCCATTTCAGATAAATGGTTTCCAATCTCTTTTTGAAAGCCTCCAGTGATGGAGCATCCACATGTTCTGAAGGCAAATGTTCCATTGATTGACTGCTCTCGCCGTTAGGAAATTTCTCCTTACTTCTAGGTTGCTTCTCTCCTTGGTTAGTTTCCATCTATTGTTTCTCATCTTACTTTTTGGTGCTTTGGAAAATAGGTTGATCCCTTTCTTCTTTGTAGGAGACCCTCAACTATTGGAACACTGCTCTCATGTCTCCCCTAGTCCTTCTTTTCACTAGAGTAGACATACCCAATTCCTGTAACAGTTCTTCGAATGTTTTATCCTCTAGCCCCCTCATTATTCTTGTTACTTGGGCAAAGTGGGCAGATTGGGGCATGCCAGGTACCATTTATTAAACAATGTCATCTAGTGGGATCCCGGAAGCATGCATGCTCTCCGGGATCCCACCTGCCGGAGGGAACATCATTCCCCCCCCCCAAGAGTTATAGCACCTGCCTTCTGGAACATCACCCCCATGAGTTCCACTCTATAAAGGTTCTGCAAATATTTGAAAATTTGGCTTTTCTCCCAGGTACAGGCTAGATTGTTTTTGAGGCCCTAAATTATTTTGTAGAGCAATGGATGGTTTTTTCTCGGCATACATGCCCTTTTTCCATTCAATTGTTAGTTTTTTCCTTTTTTTTCCTTTTAACTATGTAAGCCACTTAAAAGTTATTTGGGAGTCAGGCAGCCTTCCAAATCTAAATACATAAATTAACTTACGTACTTAATACTTACTTACTTTTGGTCTTTTAGCGTCTCACTAAGTTTTATTTCATTGTTTCCTTTTTTTTTTTCAATTAAACAAAATGAAGATGGATAATTCCAAGGTTTACGGAGTAGAAGGCAATAACATCTCCAAAGGGTCGGGATAGCTCAGGCAATAGAGAAGCCTGTTATTAGAACACAGCAGCCTGCAATTACTGCAGGTTCGAGCCCGGCCCAAGGTTGACTCAGCCTTCCACCCTTTATAAGGTAGGTAAAATGAGGACCCAGATTGTTGGGGGGGCAATAAGTTGACTTTGTAAAAAATATACAAATAGAATGAGACTATTGCCTTATACACTGTAAGCCGCCCTGAGTCTTCGGAGAAGGGCGGGGTATAAATGTAAAAAAACAAAAAAACAAAACAAACAAAGTAAAGTTAAGAAAAAACGAAAAAACAAAACAAAAGGAATTTGGAATTTCAGAGATTTGGGACAAGTGAACTTACTAGATGCTACACAGCCCCATATAAAGTATCTTCTGTAATCAAAAGATGATACAAGTGAAGCTGCTCTCGTAATTTCTACTAGCAATTAATATCCTCTGTTGGATCAGTAGAGCTTCTTTCTTTAGCGATCCCTACTAAATATGGTGGTAAAGGAGAGGCCTCTCCCAATCTAGCCATAGTCTTGGATCCAAGTTACTAAAATTGTCTACAGACAGCTCAAACTCAGTGTGTGTTTAATTCACAACTAGCTAACTATAGTAAAATAGATGCACTCATAATTCTGGTCTAAGAACGTAACAATAAAAGAGTGCCTTGGCCCAACTAGTCCAGCAATAGTTCTCACCCCAAGGCTCTGTTTTAGGCCCAGTACTCTTCAACATCTTCATCAATGCAGGAATAGCCAACACTCCAGAAGAGAGGCTTAAAATACAGAAGTTTCTTGACAGACTTGAACATTGGGCACCATGTAACAAAATGAAATTCAGTGGTGAAAAAACTAAGGTTCTACGTTAAGGCAAGAAAAACAAAATGCACAGGTACAGTATATGTGGTACCTTGCTCAAAAGTAACTGCGAGAGGGATCTTGGAGTCCTAGTGGACAATCAGTTAAATATGAGCCAGCAGTGTGCTGCAGCTGCCAAAAAAGCCAACACAGTTCTAGGTTATATAAACAGAGGGATAGAATCAAAATCACGTTAAGTGTTAACACCACTTTATAATGCCTTCGTAAGGCCACACTTGGAATACTGCACCCAGTTTTGGTTGCCACGATGAAAAAAAGATGTTCAGACTCTAAAAAGCGTGCAAAGAAGAGCAACAAAGATGATTAGGGGACCGGAGGCTAAAACATATACAGTAAAGAACAGTTGCTGGAACTGGGTATGTCTAATCTGATGAAAAGAAGGACTAAAGGAGACATGATAGCAGTGTTCCAATATCTCAGGGGCTGCCACAAAGAAGAGGGAGTCAAGCTATTCTCCAAAGCACCTGAGGGTAGAACAAGAAGTAATAGGTGGAAACTAATCAAGGAGAGAAGCAACTTAGAAAAAAGGAGAAATTTCCTGACAGTTAGAACAATTAATCAGTGGAACAACTTGCCTCCAGAAGTTGTAAATGCTCCAACACTGGAAGTTTTTAAGAAGAGATTGGAAAACTATTTGTCTGAAGTGGTGTAGGGTATTCTACCTAAGCAGGGGTTTGGACAAAAAGACCCCCAAATTCCCTTCCAACTCTGTTATTCTATTTTATTCTATCCTATCCTATCCTATCCTATCCTATCCTATCCTATCCTATCCTATCCTATCCTATCCTATCCTATCCTATCCTACTCTCCACACCATGCATAATTCTGTACAGCTCAATTATGCCTCCTTTCATTCATCAAATTTCTACATCAGGGGTCCCCTCCCCGATCCGTGGACTGGCACCGGTCCCTGGCATGCCAGAAACCAGCCCACACAAACAAGCAAAGCCACATCCGCAGGATGCAGGCAGCACATAAAACCATACCCCCTCCGGTCCACAGAAAAACCTCTCTCCACGGAATCAATCCCTGATGTCCAAAAAGTTGGATGCCTCTGTTCTAGATTAAGAAAAAAGCAACTTTTCCTCATGGGGGAGAAACCTCAATCTCTTAATCTGAAGATTTTAGCTGTCCTCCCCTGAACATTCTGCAGCTCACTATATCCTTTCTGAGGTGAGGCCCCTAAAACTCCACACAATATTCCAGATACAGTTGCACCTGTGATTTACATGGTTTCCAAGTCTGATAAATGAATAAAAATAAATAAAATTACCATATTGTATCTCTATCTGCAGTACGATTTCTGATTATGCCTTAAATACTGTTGGTCTTTTTTGGCAGCAGATGCAGCTGGGTTGATACACATTCATGTATCTTTACTGTAGGGTCTCCTGCAGCTCTGATCCATTAGTTTGTATTGAGTAGTTAGAATTTGTGGCTGCAATGTACATCACGTTAAATGGGATCTGCCATTTCAACACCCGTTCCCTAATCTGCAGAGATCCCCTTGGAGCTCTTTGCAGTCCCTTATTGTTTAATTATCCTGAATAACTTAGTGTCGTAAGCAAACGTGCCTATTCAACTAGCTATGTCTGATTTCAGATCATTTATAAATAGTTTAAAATATTCCAGTGCTAGAATAGAACATAAAGGGCCCCACTAACAATAGAATGGAGTGGGTGGAATGGAGTGGAGTGGAATAGTATAGAATAGAATAGAGCAGAGCAGAGCAGAGCAGAGCAGAGCAGAGCAGAGCAGAGCAGAGTAGAATTCTTTATTGGCCAAATGTGATTGGACACACGAGGAATTTGTCTTCTGTGCATAAGCTCTCATTGTACATAAAAGCTATAAGTGATAAATCATGATCATAGTCATCAGGAAAATACATTCATAATGAATCATAAGATACAACGCTTAGTGATAGAATCAGCATAAATCATACTACACCCTTCCATTGGGCAAAATTTCCACTTATTTGTGGGGTTTTTTATTCCTTAGCTTAGCTTAGCTTATCCACAGGAGAATCTCCTCTTTTATTTCATGTTAAACTTACTGAGAAGTTGTTGATGAGGGACTTTATCATAGGCTTTTTGATCTAAGCAGATTATGTCTCCTGTCCTTGCTCACCCTTAACCATACAGTTATTAACAACTTCAAATACTCTAGTAGATTAGCTAGACAGGACCACCCTTAGTGAATCCATGTTAGGTATCCTTGAGCAAAATCAGTGTTTCATGTATCTGGTAATTTTATCTTTAAAAGAAACTTCCCATATCTTCCTGGAAAAGATATTAATCTGACAGGCCTATAATTTCCTAGATCTCCCTGGGAACCCTTCTTAAAAATTGAAGTTATATTGGCCAACTTCCATTCCTCCCTACAGAAACTGAATGCAGAGACAGGTTGCCTATTGAAGTTAGTAGGTCTACAAATCTCAGCTTTAAGATCCTTAATAACTCTTGGGTAGACGCCAACAGTTATGGTATGGAATATACTTTAAAAGTAGCTGAAACAATTAAAAAAAAGTTTTCAAAACCCCTTTTGAAGGAACAAATCACCGACAAACTCACATTCAACACAGCTAGTCCTCAACTTACAACAGTCCGTTTAGTGACCATTCAAAGTTACAATGGCACAGATAAAAAATGACGTATGACCATTTTTCACACTTACAACTGTTGCAGCATACCCATAGTCATTTGACCAAAATTCAGATGCTTGCCGATTGATTCATAGCAGTTAGTCCTCGACTTACAACAGTTCATTTAGTGACCATTCAAAGTTACAACGGTACTGAAAAAAGGAACTTAGGACCGTTTTTCACAGTTATGACCTTTGTAGCATCCCCATGATCAAGTGATCAAAATTCAGATGCTTGGCAACCGGTTCATATTTATGACCGTTGCTGTGTCTTGTGATCACCTTTTGCAATCCTTCTGACAAGCAAAATCAATGGAGAAGCCAATTCACTTAACAACAGTGAGCAGATTCATTTAACAACAGTCAATGGGAAAGCCAGATTCACTTTAAGGACCGGTTAGTAACTTATCAACTGCAGTGATTCACTTAACTGTGCCACGAAAAGGCATACAATGGGGCAAAACTCACTTAAGCAATGTTTCACTTAGCAACAGAAATGTTGGGCTCAATTGTGGTCGTAAGCTGAGGACTACCTGTATTAGGAAGAGCAAGCTGACAGTTCCCAACGAAGAACTAACTCTTCCTTTTCGGAGCAGTATCTGTTATGCCCTCATAACTTACAGATGTTCTGCTCTGTTGAAAGGAAAGCAATGCCCGCATAACTGCAGCAGGACAGAGAGATGTTGCAGACTGCGGGTGCCCAAATAAAAGCGGGAAGGTGGTACAACAAACCAGGAGTTCTGCACTCACTCACACAGCTTCTGACATTCAGTGTATAGAGATAGACCATGTTTAATGACTGCTCCTTCAGCGTTCAAAGTTAGACCAATTGTTCAGTGACCATTGCAATTGTTATAGGGTCCCGAAGTCATATAATTACGATTTGGGCGCTCAGCAACCAGCTGGCAATTACAACACTGCAAAGTCCCACGGTCATGTAATCATGATTTGCAATTTTTAACTAGCTCCTGTGTCCAGCAAGAAAAGTCAATGGGAAAGCCAGGAGGAGGTCACAAATGGCTATCAATGACCAGTGGATGTTGCAACTCTGCAGGAATAGTCCAGCAACAACTGGGGCTGCCAGAATTGCCATCATTAACTTAGTGCAGTCACATTGATATTGTTCTTTACTATCCAATCACTTAGTGATAAAATTCCCAGTCTCAATTACTTTTGATAAGCAAGGAGTACTTGTAATTTAAACAAACTTATTGATGTAACTAAGCTACATGAGGTGGCAGGGCGAGAATGGGAATGGGAATGGGTATGGGAAGGAAAGGGAAGGGAAGGGAAAGGAAGGGAAGGGAAGGGAAGGGAAGAGAAGAGAGAAGAGAAGAGAAGAGAAGAGAAGAGAAGAGAAGAGAAGAGAATAGAATAGAATTCTTTATTGGCCAAGTGTGATCACACACACAAGGAATTTGTCTCCGCTTCAGAAGCTCACAAGTAATAGGTCACAGGTCATAATCATAGTTATATGGTTTAAGAGGATTGTATTAACTTTTAAGTATTCCATTTTGCTTCTGATGATTGTTAGATTAAAAATCTACCCAATAAGATTTTATTTTGTTCCAGACCTAAACTCAGGTAGGAAACTAAAAACAGATGAATAATTATCATTCTGCAAGCATCATTCTGACTTTCAAAAATGACATACTATTTCTGAAGGGTGCTGAAATATCCCAGGGTTGTGTAAGAAAATCAAGTAATGAATGTGTATGATTCCCAAACAAATATTATAAACATTGATTTTCTATGTCACAGGACAATACCACCTTCAGTCATTAACTATTAATTTCAGGAAATTTTTAAGTACTTAGTCTAACTACATTCCTTAGTAAAACAGTGTATTTTTATTTTTATTTCTTGATCTTACTACATGAAGACACAAGCAGAAATACATTAATGTTCTCTTAATACCTATATAATAAAAAAACAAAATGCCTTTCTTAACTATAATTTGGATTTAATACTGAGAAACTGTAGCTTTATTTTATCACAAATTACTGTGTTTCCCCAAAAATAAGACCCTGTCTTATATTTTTCTGAACCCTGAAATAAGCACTTGGCCTTATTGCCATGTGCTCAAAAGCCCGATTTGGGTTTATTATCAAGGGATGTCTTATTTTGGGGGAAACAGGATAATACAGTCAAATAACTACCATAAATTGTTGTCCAAGGAATGCATCCATTTTAATTTGCAAAGCATTATATTTAAGTTCAAATAATAATTGAATAATTATCCAATTAATAATAATAGGACATCCTCTTACTGTGCTGTATTTTAGCATTGAAATGTTATGCTCCTACCAAGTAGAAATTGCTACAATAATTGTCTTCCAAATAGAAACACACACAACCAGAGTGTGAGATGGCACAGTGCTTAATAAGAAGAAATGGCTGATTGTAGACTGTCTTCGACTTACGACCACTATTGCTAATTGCTAAGTGAGAAATTTGTTAAGTGAGTTTCACCTCATTTCACGTCTTTTCTTGCCCCATTTTTTAAGTGAATCACTGCAGTTCTTAAATTAATAATGCGGTTTTTAAGTGAACCTGGCATCCCCATTGACTTTGCTTATCAAACAGTCACAAAAGATGGTCACATGACCCCAGGACACTGCAATCGTCATAAATATGAACCAGCTGTCAAGCATCCATATGACCATGGGGATAATGCAGTGGTCTTAAGTGTGAAAAATGGTCATTTTTTCAGGGGTATCAAACTGGATTTTTTCGAGAGCTGGATCAGCACTGTAGTTCTCCTTTATGGGCCGGGGAGAGGAGGAGACAGGACGGACACCTCCTGCAGCATTTTGGCGGCTAAAACGGGACACGGGGACACACGTGGCCCCCCCGCGGCTTATTTTCAGTTTGGACAGCCTTCTGCAGCACTTTGCCAGCCAAAATGAGGCACGCGGGGCGTGTATGGCCCCAGCACCCTGTTTTGGCTGCCAGAGGCACCGCGGGCCAGTCCATAACTATTTTCCCCTTTTTACATGTATGAAGATGGCGTGGGGTTTTAATCACATGGTCACAGCTGCCACCTTCACTTTTTTGACCTCTCCTCCACAGATGCACCTGCACCCACGTGGCTGAACAATAACATTTGAGAACCGCTCGAAATATTAAAGCAGTAAAACTAAATAGCATATTTGGCTACCTGGAACCAAAATATTCTATTTATGGGGCAGGAGGGGGGGGGGCTGCTGCCATATATATCGCTGTACTACTGCAAGGTTGGAGAAATTCTATGCAGGTAGTCCTTCGACTTACGACCACAATTCAGCTCAAGATTTCTGTTGCTAAGTGGGGCATTAAGTGAGTTTTGCCCCATTTTACAACCGTTCTCGCCACAGTTGTTAACCGAGTCACTGCAGCTGATCAGTTAGTAACCCAGTTACTAAGTGAATCTGGCTTCCCCATTGAGTTTGCTCATCAGAAAGGGGATCCAACAACCCCGGGACACAGCCACAGTCGTAAATATGAACCAGTTGCCAAGCATCTGGATTTTGGTCACATGATCATAGAGATGCCGCAAAGCTCTCAACTTTGCAAAATTGATCCTAAGTCCCATTTTTCAACCCTTGTTGTAACTTTGAACGGTCACTAAATAAACTGCTGTAAGTCTACCTTAAGAAGCATTAAGAAGTGCAGGTAGTCCTCGACTTAGAACAGTTTGTTTAGTGACCGTTCAAAGTTACAATGGCGCTCAAAAAAGTGACATGACTGTTTTTCACAGTTATGACCTTTCCAGCATCCATATGAACATCTGACCAAAATTCAGATGCTTGGCGACTGGTTCATATCGATGACTGTGGCTCAGTGGTGAATTGTAAAATTTGTTACTACTGGTTCTGTGGAGGTGGCTTGGGGGGGGAGGGGGAGGGGGTGGTAATGTGACTGGGTGGGCATGGCCAACTTTTTTTTAAAAAACTTTTAAGAGCATTTTTTCTACAATCTCTTCGGATGAAGAAGTTATAAAAACGCTTTTAAAGGCTCTGACGATCAGGCAACTCAGCTGGGATCATTAAATAAAAATGCTTTTAAAAGGCTCTGAGGATCCCAGCTGAGCCGCGCAATCATCAGAGACTTTTTTTTTACTTTTAAAAGCATTTTTTCAGCTTTTTTTTTTAAAAAAAACCTCTGATGATCGCGCGGCTCAGCATTGTGGGGGGCAGGAATTTTTGCTACTGGTTCTCCGAACCACCTGCCACCATCACTACCATATTGGGCGATCCAGTCCAAACCGGGAGCATTTCACCCCTGCTGTTGCTGTGTCCCATGGTCGTGTGATCCTTTTTTGCCGAGCAAAGTCAATGGGGAAGCCAGATAGATTTAACAACCAAGTTCCTAACTTATCCACTGCAGTAATTCACTTAACAAATGTGGCAAGAAAAGTCATAAAACAGGGCAAAAAACTCACTTAACCAAGGTCTCACTGAACAACATGAATTTTGGGCTCCATTATGGTCGTAAGTGAAGGGTCTACCTGTGTGAGAACATCCAGGGAAATACCACTTACAGACCCACATTTCTGAGAAGTTGGTGAGATTAAAGCAAAATCAATGGGGGAAGCTGGATTCACTTATTTCACTGACTTAAACCACAACCACCTCGCTGAAAGAAAAAGTCGTAACATGGGGCAAAAGAAACTCAACTTAACCAACGTCTCGCTCAACAACAGAAAGTTTGGACTCGATTGTGGTCGTTAGTCGAGAATACCTGTAGCCCTAGGTGGTAAAAGTAAGTGAGTGAGAATGTGTGTGTGTGCGTGTCGGGTTTCCCCTCCTGCGCGCATTCAGACGGTGCTTCTACCGCGAGTCCATCTGAGAAGCCGAGCGCCGAAACTCCATGCACCTGTCTCGAGAGAATCGCATCTTTCTTTCTTCTTTTAACCCCGGGCGACAAAAGCACCTTAATTGCCCCCCACAAATAACGCCCGGGATAAGCTTTCCTGAGGCAAGGGGGCGGCTGGCTGCCTCATTCATTCGCGGGGAAACCCGGCGGAGAGCTCGGCTGATTCGGGTGGAAAGCTGGGACTCACGAGGAGGCGGAAGGCGGGGAGCGGAGTGGTGGGGAGCGGGTGGGGGAAACGACTCACCAGAAGAAAAGGCGCGAGCAGAAGTTGGCATCCCTCGAAGGGTTCGCTTTCTCGTCCCGGGAGGGAAGCGCCTCCATCGACCCCGCCGTGAGAAAAGAAGAAGAGGAGGAGGAGGAGGAGGAGGAACCTGCGCGGCCTCGCCCGGCGGAGATTTCTTCCCCTCGGGCAGAGACAGGCGTGCGAGCAAAGGAGCGGCGGGTAGAGCTGGAGGTGCTTCCGGGCAACCCGACACCCGGCTCACCCGCGGCACCGGCTGCCTCTAGAGGGAGCCGCCCGGCTCCGACCGGAGTGAGCTGGCAACTCGCCCACCCGCCCGCCGCCAGAGCCTTCCTGCCTCCCCGGGAACCCCGGCAAGGCGGCGGCGGCGACGCGTGCGCCTGGCCCGGCTCTGCCCCGCGGAAGTCGAGCCTCGCCGAGTGCGAACCTGAGGCCGCCTGCTTCTTTTGAGAGGCAGGTCTTCAGACTGGGGGGTTAGGTTGGGGGTTAGATTGGGACCACCTTTCGCTGCACCGGCCAGGAGCGTCCTGTATGAGCGGTGGGATCAATGGCAGCCCCTGCCTTGCAGCTTGCCTCGGTTCCTAGTGCCAAAAAGGCATTAAGAGCTCATAACCTAATCATGGGTAGCTTATTTATTTATTTATTTATTTATTTTTCGCATTTTTATACCGCCCTACCTCCCTAGGGACTCAGGGCGGTTTACAGCCAAATAAAAATACATATAAATACAAAATAAAACATCAGTTAAAAAACTTATTACATAAGGCCGAATATTTAAAAATAGCAATACAAATAATAAAACCCCATTAAAACCAAATTCAAAAATTAAAATTCTAGTCCAGTCCTGCGCAGATAAATAGGCGTGTCTTAAGCTCGCGGCGAAAGGTTCGAAGGTCAGGAAGTTGGCGGAGTTCAGGAAGTTCAGGAACTTCTCTCTGGTAATATTGTACTACTAACTAGAGCAGTGGTTCCCAACCAGTGTGCCGCGGCACTAAGGGGTGCCGTGAGATCTTTTGAGGGTGCCGGGAACTTTTGAGCTACGGAGATTTTAAATATCTATTTCCTTATAAGGGTGCCGGGAACTTTTGAAAGGCTTTCCAAGGGTGCCTCAAACAAGAAAAGGTTGTGCCTCAAACAAGAAAAGGTTGGGAACCACTGAACTAGAGTGTACAAAACATTTGCTAGACCAATTCTCAAATACAGCTCATCTGTCTGGAACCCCCACTGCATATCGGACATAAATACAATCGAGAGTCCAGAGATATTTCACAAAAAGAGTCCTCCACTCCTCTGCTCGCAATAGAATACCTTATGCCACCAGACTCCAAATTTTGGCCTTAGACAACTTAGAACTATGCCGCCTTCGGTCTGACCTAAGCGTAGTACATAAAATTATCTGCTACAATGTCCTACCTGTCAATGACTACTTCAGCTTCAACCACAACAATACATGAGCAAATAATAGATACAAACTCAAGGTAAACTACTCCAAACTCGATTGCAGAAAATACGACTTCTGCAACAGAGTGGTCAATGCCTGGAATGCAATACCTGATTCTGTAGTTTCTTCCTCAAACCCCCAAAACTTTAAGCTTAAACTGTCTACTGTTGACCTCACCCCACTCCTAAGAGATCTGTAAGTGCATCCACGTGCCTACTGTCCCTGTCCTAATATTCCTTTTTTTACTTACTCTTTTCATGTATCCAAATTATGTTTATACTTTTATCTCTTATCTTATATATGATTGACAAATAAAATAAATAAACAAAATTAGCCGGCCACGGAAAGCTCGAGGCAAAGTTTGGCCAGAGCAGGCAGGCTGACTTTCCCCTGCCCCTAAATGCTGAAATCAAGGAGAAAATGAAGCAGAAATTTGCAAAGAGTGAGGACAGTTAACCCATGGAACGACTAGCCTCTTAAAGTTGTGGGTGCTATACCATCACCTGGAGGCTTTAAAGAAGAGCCTGGACCAAAGTTTGTCTGAAATGGGACAGGGTCTCCTGGTTGAACAGGGGGGTTGGACTAGATCTCCAGGGTACCTTCCAGCTCTATTTTGATTCTGATTGATTGATTGATTGATTGATTGATTGATTGATTGATTGATTGATTAGCACCTGAGCCCCTCTCCTATTTTGGCTTGTTCGCCCCTGCCTGCAAAGGATTCACTCTCCAGTCCAGGGACGGCTTGACTTATTTGAAATTGTTTTCCCATCACCTGAACAATCTTTCCTTAAAAGAGAGAGAGAGAGAGAGAGATGAGGTTAGAGCCAAGGTGGCCCAGTGGTTAGAATGCAGTACTGCCAGCTAATTCTGCCCAATGCCAGGAGTTCGATGCTCACAGGCTCAAGGTTTGACTCAGCCTTCCATCCTTCCAAGGTGGGTAAAGTGAGGAGCCAGATTGTTGGGGGCAAATACGTTGGCTCTGTAAACCACTTAGAGAGGACTGTGAAGTGGTATATAAGTCTAAGTGTATTAAAGTTGCCTTACAAAGCTGGATTCAGGGAGGGAAGAAGGGGAGCACATTACTGCCTCAGGAAACACCCTTTCCACAATGAGGAGTTGACTGCCTCCCAGATCCAGCTGACTACCTCACTCCAGCTCAGGAGACACACAAGCAAGCATCTTCTCTCCATCACAGTCCATCTAACAATCCTAGATAACCTGGCAAGCCTTTGGCTCTGTCTCCATACCTACTGGCCTCATGGACCAGAAGTGTCAAAGCTATTGGCAGAGTGCAGCACAAAAGGTCACTTCCCCCCACCCCACAAAACCAAGTGGTAACCCTAAGCGAGATAGATGCTGAAACCTTGCTGATTCAGCAGCAGCACAGAATGTTCCCCATGAGTTCTAGCTGCCCTTGTTGAGTTTAAGTTACATTAACAGTTGCCACTGGATGGCCTTTTGCTGTTCTCAAGAAAGCAAGTGGTCCAAGAGGGGGAAGGAGAGCCTCCCAGGGAATGGGACAACTTCCCACAGTCAACTCGCTATGGGACAATTTCACAATTCTATTTAATTACTTAAAATAAATAAAAATTATTTTAATTTTTGCCATTCATGTTTCATCATGTTCCTCCTTTTACATCCTTTTTTTAATGGTTCTATTCCACCATTTGATATTAGTGTAACTCTTGTCCCACATTGAGTTGTCCTGTGGCGAGTTCTCTGTGGCAAATTGTCATAGACCCCACAGGTCTCATATTTGGCAATTCTGGGATTACATCTTCGAAGACTTATAGACAAAGCTGCTCAGCTGCCAGGCACAATACAAGACTTGCCAGATGAGCCTAGGGCAGGATTAAATGGCAAATCAGTGGTAAACATATAGATCAGGGGTGAAATGCTCCTGGTTTGGACCAGATCAGCCAATCTGGTAACGATGGTGGCAGATGGTTCGAAGAACTGGTACCAAAAATCCTTTCCCCCCCTGCCCACCCAATCGCCCGCTTGCCTGCTTGCTGCTTCTTTTAAAAAATGCTTTTAAAAGGTAAAAAAAAGGCTCTGGTGATTACAGCTGAGCCGCACGATCATCAGAGCCTTTTTTTACTTTTAAAAGCATTTTTACAACCTTTTCGGCTGAGTAGGTTGTAAAAAAATACTTTTAAAAGGTAAAAAAAAGCTCTGATGATCACAGTGAGATGCCTGATCGTCAGAGCCTTTTTTTTACTTTAAAAGCATTTTTTAAAATGCTTTTAAAAGTAAAAAAGCATTTTTTTTTCAAAAAAGTATTTTTTTTAATCTTTAAAAACAATGATCGCGCGACACAGCTGATCCTCCACCCATCCCAAGTGCTTTTCTACTTACCCTACCTTCTTTTGGTGTGCATTGCATGCGCCCGTACCTCGCATTTGGTGTGTGGTACACACTGCGCATGCACGCGTGCAGCATGTGCGCAGCCAACAAACCGGTAGTAAACCAGTTCAGATTTCACCACTGATATAGATGCACAGACCTAATAAGAGAGCTGTTCCCATGTATTCTTGGCGTTAAGCCAAATAGACGTGACTTCCCAAATAAGAGATATCCTGTTTGCTCATACTGCTCATACTGTTTGATATCCTGTTTGCTTATACTGTTCATACTTATCCTTCTATTATCAGCAGGCAGAATTTCGTCCTCATATAAATAGGGTGGTTTCAAGGCTCTCTCTAAATCATTGATACTCAACCTTGGCAGCTTGAAGATGTGTGGATTTCAACTCTCAAAATGGCTGAGGAATTCTGGGAATTGAAATCTATACATCTTCAAGTTGCCTAGGTTGCAAAACACTGCACTAAATGAAATACTATTCTGTCTGCACAATTTAGCTCTCAATACTCTGAATATAGATTCAAGATTTAACCTTTAAAGATTTTAGTGGTTTTACTTTCAATCTTTAGTGAAGCATGCAAATCAGCATTTGCATTTCCTGTGTTGAATGAGGAGAACACATTCTTTCTTTTTCTGTCCTGGCCACTTTTTACAGAGGCACAATTGAGAGCATTTTAACAAATTGCATCACTGTTTGATTTGGTGGTAGCAGTGCCTTAGATAAAAAGTCCATACAGAGAGTGGTAAGGCCAGCCGAGAAGGTTATAGGAAGCTCACTTCCCGTTATTCAGGATACTGCTTATAAGCGCTATGTACTTAGAGCTCGAAGCATTGTTAGAGACGTCACACATTCACTTTACGGTTTGTTTCTGTTGCTCCCCTCTGGGAGGAGGTTTCGAAGTATCTACAGCAGGACTACTAGATTCTGTAACAGTTTTGTTCCTTATGCCATCTGTAATGTATTTGAATTTTAGGTGGGAAATTTGGGCGGGAAAATGCACGTTGCTGATTGGCTGATGCCTCAGCCAAAATACCATTTAAAGAGGGGTTTCTGCCTGTTGGCTTTTGCTGGGATACTTGGCAGAAGAGGGCATCCGACATGTCCTCTTGGCGCCTTCCACCCGGCGACGAACGGACTTGCAGAATGTTTCGTACGCAGTGCCAAGGAAACGCTATATAGAATAAGCCCAGGAGATTGGCAATCCAAAATTGATACCTTCCTGGCAGTCCAACATAGAACTCCCTGTGTGACCACCGGCCGCAGCCCATCAGAGTTATTAATGGGTAGAAGACTCCGGTGCCCCCTAGATCGGTTAAACCTGTAATGTATTACTGTAAGTTTTGGCGGGAGTTTTAGGCGGGAAGTATCTCGCTTCTGATTGGATGCAGCCTCTGGCTGAAGTGTATATAAGGAGAGGTTTTTCTCCAGAGTTTTGCTGGGTCACACTATATTAAAGAGCTGTTGTCACTAACCTGGTCTCCTGCCTCGTCAATACCCAAACCTAACATTGGCGACGAAGGTGGGATCTTGAGGCAGAGCACCAGAACAGAGCTGAACTCACTACGAGAATCAAACCCAGCAAGGTGATGGCGAATGCAGCGATGACCGGCTACACGCCACCCACTCCGTTTGACCCTGCCCAGGAGACATGGGGAATATATATGACCCGTTTCGAAAGTTTCCTGGAGGCAAACGAGCTACAGGGAGTCTCCGACAACCGCAAACGGGCTTACTTCATAAGCCACTGTGGGTCCGCAGTCATCGCCGTCGCAGAAGCCCTAGCGGAGCCAACACCGCTACACTCCGTATCGTGGCAGACCCTTCAGACCCTCCTGAAGAATCACTACGCACCAGCCCGTCCAAATACGCTCGACGGTACGAGTTTGGGGAGCGCAGGCAACAAGAAGGCGAGTCTATCAGCGACTACATGGCAGCCCTGAGACAAGCCTCCAAGCATTGCAGTACCGCGATCTGGACGAAGAGCTGCTGGAACAACTTATACGGGGGGTCAGAGACATCCGTTTGAGGAGTCGGTTGCTAGCCAAGAGCAACCTGACATTGGCAAACGCTCTGGGCGAAGCCAGAGCCCATGAGATGTCCAACCATGCAGCAGACACCTTACAAAAGCGACTCACGCCGATGGCGGCCGCAAAGCCGAGCACAGTCCACCACGAAGAAACCTATCGTGAGTCAACCAGCGAAGAGGAGGAAGAAGTCCACTACACGGAAAATCGACAAGGGAAGACCCGGAGGAATGCGGAAGTTGCGGGCGACATCAGCGCCAAAGATGTAAGTTCAGGGCGCCATTTGCGGCGGTGTGAAAGGAAGGGGCACCTGGCTCAAGTCTGCCGAGCACCCCAACCTTCCCGCCGAAAATTCAAATCGGCCAATCAGAGCGGCTCTGAGTCAGAGATGCAAACCCCACATTCCCGCCGAAATTTCAAACCAGCCAATCAGAGCGCGAGATCGGCGAGGCGACCAGCGATTGGCCAGGAAAAAAAGGGCGAAGTCAAACCGAATGACTGTTACCATAGACCACGCAGCTACCCGCATCGAAGAAAAGATCTTCACAAACCCGACAATTGAAGGCGTACCGTGCCGACTGGAAGTAGACACAGGATCAGCTATCACAATCATGTCCTGGGACACTTTTGTGAAAGCCTTGCCGACATCGCAAAGCGCAAGCTACAGAAACAACGGCTCCGGGTGCAGGATTACCAGGGCAACCGCATCCCTGTTCGAGGACAACGACCGTCGAGGTCAAGTACGGGACATACGAAAAGACCCTGCCCATCACGTTAGTCGAGGAACCTTGCCAAGCTTGCTGGGGCTAGACTGGTTCAGGCGTTGGGAATGGGGTGACTGGCGTCCACCGAGCGGATGCAACCTGCAAAACGCCCTAATGGAGGAATTCGCAGACGATTCGAGGACCGTTTAGGCAAGTACAAGGGACCCCTATCTCCTTCAATTTAGACCCCAAATAGCTCCCATTAGGTTAAAGGCAAGGAGGGTTCCTTTGCACTCAAACCTAAAATCGACAAAGAGTTAGATAAATTAGTCAGCCAGGGATACTAGTGCCAGTTGACCATGCCAAATGGGAGACGCCAATCGTCACCCTATAAAACCAGACGGGTCCATAAGGATTTGCGCTGATTACAAGGCTACCTTGAACAAAGCATTGCAAAAGAGCGCCTACCCAGTTCCAGTAGTGCAACACTTATTGCACTCACTAGGGCACGGACAAGTTTTCGCCAAATTAGACTTGGCACAAGCGTACCAACAGCTACCCGTAGATGCTAGCACAGCTGAAGCCCAGACCATTGTAACGCACCGGGTGCCTTTAAGTGCACCCGTTACAGTTCGGGTGAGTGTGGCCCCGGGGCTATTCCAAAATTTGATGGAGCGGCTCCTACAAGGGTTACCGGGAGTCGTACCCTATTTCGATGATGTGTTGGTATCAGGGGAAGATTTAAGAGAACTGGGGAAGCGATTAAGGAAAGTTTTGGCCATTTTTAGGTCGGCAGGATTAAAAGTCAAAGCAAGCAAGTGTCAGATAGGGGTCGAATCTGTTGAATTTTGGGCTATAGAATAGACAAAAAGGATTCACCCCACTGAGAGCAAAGTCAAGGCGATAAAGAGAGCCCCAGCACCCAAAAACAAGACAGAACTCCAGGCTTTCCTGGGTCTGGTAAACTTTACGCCGTGTTTTTAAAGACAAGGCAACCGTTGCTGAACCGCTGCATAAATTGCTTGGAAAAACACTGCTTGGTCGTGGGGAAGTCAGAGAATAGGGCATTTGAGGCAGTAAAAGTTTGCTATCAAGCGATAGCCTGTTAATACAATACAACAACAGACTGCCGTTAGTATTGGTTTGTGATCGTCCCCTATGGAGTAGGAGCTGTACTTAGCCACAGACTCCCAAACGGCACTGAAGCCCCTATAGCGTTCTATTCACGAACGATGTCCCGGCTGAGAGGAATTACAGCCAGCTAGATAGGGAGGCTCTCGCAATAGTGTCAGGGTGAAAAATTTCACGAATCGTTTTGGGAGAGACTTTGAAATTATCACTGACCACAGACCGCTATTGGGATTACTGGCTGGCGACCGCCCAACGCCAGTGGCACTATCACCCGGCTGACCAGATGGACTATTTTTTGGCCGCCTACTCTACAAACTGCAGCATCGACCTGGAAAGAGCTGGGGCATGCGGACGCATTGAGCAGATGCCCATTGCCGGGAAATCGAGGACCCTACTCCGGCACCCCGTTCTACTAATTGACTCTTGGGACTCTGGCCCAGTCACATCGCAGGAAGTGGCTCGGGCCTCCTACCGGGACGTTGTTTTAAGAACTGTAATCGGTTGGGTTCAAGGGATGGCCCGCTGCGGGCGACCGTTTTAGAGAGTTTGTAAAGAAAAGAGGGAATTGTCTGTGCAAGGGGTGCCTGCTCTGGGGGATAGGGTGGTAGTTCCAGAGAAGCTGAGAAAAAGTCCTGGAACTCCTGCATGAGGTCACCCAGGAATTGTGAGGATGAAGGGCTAGCCAGGAGCTATGTCTGGTGGCCCCTAATGGACAGGGAAATCAGTGACAGGGTTGGCGATGCCAGGTATGTCAGGAATCCAGACCACTACCACCCACGGCCCCAGTGTTGGAGTGGGAGAAACCCCAAGGCCCTTGGTCCCGCATACACATTGATTTTGCCGGCCCTTCCACGGCCAAACATTTCTAATTGTGGTGGATGCATTCTCCAAATGGCTGGAGATCATCCTAATGAAATCCACAACCGCTGGAGCTGTCATTGCAGCACTAAAACACCTTTTCGCCACGCACGGGCTACCGGACACCCTCGTGTCCGATAACGGCCCACAGTTCAACGCAGCATTATTTGAAGGGTACCTGGCTGAAGAAGGCATCCGACATGCCCTCTCCGCGCCGGTCCACCCTGCGTCGAACGGCCTTGCTGAACGCTTTGTTCGAGTGCGAAGAAGCGCTATCACGAAGCGGCCCGGCGATTGGCAGGCACAAATCGACGCATTCCTAACCGTCAACACAGGACCCCTGTGTGGCCACCGCCGCAGCCCAGCCGAGCTATTAATGGGGCGGAAGCTACGGTGCCCGCTAGACCGGCTACACCCGAACTACGTACAGGACGGGTTCAAAACAAAACCAGATAGAATCCGGGAATTAAACATAGGAGACTCAGTGTGGGCACATAATTACAGCGACGGCCCAAACTGGAAGAGGGGGATAGTCATAGACAAACGGGCCCAAATCTTATCTAGTGGAAATAGACGATGGCAGAATCTGGGCGCCACATAGATCAATTAAGAAACAGATTGAGCGATAAGGCAGAATTAGGCGAGACCAGCCCTGACTATGATTTAATTAACCCCACAGCTGACTGGAGCCGAGAACAAACAGAAAGCGTAGAACCAAACAGAGACTTATCTGAGTCAGGCGAAGTCCAGCGACACCCTCCGGTCCCTCTAGAGGACAGCAGGTCCGAGCCGGCGAATAATCCAGGGCGGATGGCGGGAGGAGGAGCTCAGAGGAACGAAAAGCCCCTCCGGCAAGCTCGACTCAACTCCAGAAAGTGAACTGCGCAGGTCCGGGAGAGTCAGGAGACGCCCCACGTACCTGCGGGACTACGTAGAGAAGTAATATGCAAATATTGGCAAAGTGCCTTCTGGGAGGGAAGGAGTGTAATGTATTACTGTAAGTTTTGGCGGGAGTTTTAGGCGGGAAGTATCTCGCTTCTGATTGGATGCAGCCTCTGGCTGAAGTGTATATAAGGAGAGGTTTTTCTCCAGAGTTTTGCTGGGTCACACTATATTAAAGAGCTGTTGTCACTAACCTGGTCTCCTGCCTCGTCAATACCCAAACCTAACAAAACCCAACATACTCCCCTGATGGGTACCAAGGCACAAAGGAAAAAACCAGAACAATGACAACAGGTGACCCGGTATGGGCACATAACTATAGTGAGGGCCCAGCGTGGCTAAAGGGAACAATTGTAGGAGTGACGGGCCCAAAGTCATAGATAGTGGACATGGGGGATGGCCGAGTGTGGAGACGCCACATAGATCAATTACGAAAAAGAATACAAAACAATCCAGAAACCAAACAGCCAGACCCTGACTACCCAATATTTGAACCAACAGCTAACTCAACCCCGAGGCGATCGGAGGACTTAGCTGAGTCTGAAGAAGTCCAGCGACGCCAACCGGCTCCTCCAGAGGACAGCAGGGATGACTCTGCCAATAATCCAGGGCCGGATGGCCCAGAGGAGGAGCTGGGAGGAACAAACAGTCCCTCCGACCAGCTCGACTCACTCCCAGGGAATGAATTGCGCAGGTCAGAAAGAGTTAGGAGACGCCCTGTCTACCTGCGTGACTACGTGGAAAAATAACATGCAAATGTTATGCAAAAAACTATGTAGAGATGGTACAATGTGTTCTGGGAGGGGAGGAGTGTAATGTATTTGAATTTTAGGAGGGAAATTTGGGCAGGAAAATGCACATTGCTGATTGGCTGATGCCTCAGCCAAAATACCATTTAAAGAGGGGTTTCTGCTTGTTGGCTTTTGCTGGGATCACAATAAACTACAGAGCTGTTGTCACTTGTATCATCTCCTGCCTCGTCATTGCCCGAACTTAACACCTTCCATCTTGTAATCACGCAGGATTCCTTTTTCTCACTGTGTGCATGTATACATTTGAACTGGACTGTAATGTTTCTTTGTGTCACATGTGTGCATGCGGGGGTATATGTATAATGGTTATCTTTTAAGAGTTGAATGCAATGAAATTTCTTTTTAATGTATGCTGTTAGTGTACATTTAAAATAATAACAAAGTTTTACTTTCTATTCTAATCCTATTTTTATTCCTATTTCTATTTTTATTCTTGACTGCCCAGGTCAAACCTTGCTTCAACATTCTTGCATAGCTGGGATCTGTTAAAGTCATTGGAGGCTTGATAGAATGGGAAGCAAGGTGCCTATTGTTGGAAGAAATATCCATCTGGGTTCAGTTCCAAATGGGTAGAAAGACACTGGAAACAGGGACGCTGCTTGGAAAAATGGTTTAATGGTGAAGCACAACCACCAAGCACATGTGATTCTGGGTAGCTGACCATATGGAGTGGAGAGTGAGGGTTATTTATACCTTCTCTTGGACTTCGAACTTGAACTTCCTGTTCCTGTGGCAATCTTTAGAGGAGCTGTTCCAATGCAGTAAGTATGTGCTGTCTATTAGCTGTCTGTATTGTATGTATTCTATTAGCTATCAGTCCCCCAGGGGGGCTATGAAGGGGTCACAGCTGAGGTTGTTTGAATTAATTTCATTTATTTATTTATTTATTTATTTTGTCAATCATATATAAGATAACAGGTAAAAGTATAAACATAATTTGGATACATGAAAAGAGTATGTAAAAAGTAATATTAGGACAAGGACGGTAGGCACGCAGGTGCGTGAAAATATTTACAGACCCCTTGCATCCTGGATATAAACTGTTTCAACTCCTACCCTCAAAACGACGCTATAGAGCACTTCACACTAGAACAACTAGACACAAGAACCGTTTTTCCCCGAAGGCCATCACTCTGCTAAACAAATAATTCCATCAACACTGTCAAACTATTTACTGAATCTGCACTACTATTAATCTTCTCATAGTTCCCATCACCAATCTCTTTCCACTTATGACTGTATGATTGTAACTTGTTGCTGGCAATCCTTATGATTTATATTGATATACTGACCATCAATTGTGTTGTAAATGTTGTACCTTGATGAACGTATCTTTTCTTTTATGTACACTGAGAGCATATGCACCAAGACAAATTCCTTGTGTGTCCAATCACACTTGGCCAATAAAAATTCTATTCTGTTCTATTCTATTATGCACGCCCCTTACAGACCTCTTAGGAATGGGGTGAGCTCAACAGTAGACAATTTAAGCTTAAAGTTTTGGGGGTTTGGGGAAGAAACTACACAGTCAGGTAGTGCATTCCAGGCATTGACCACTCTGTTACTGAAGTCATAATCGATTAAGGTTGGTTGAACCTTGGGCTAATGTAATGAAGTGGCTTGGTTGTGCCATATGGTGAGCTCTGCTACTAGATAATCCTATTATGTCCTAGAGGGTCATGTCTTAATTCCATCACCCTGGAATGGAGGTCTTTTGTTTTGTAGATAAACTGGCCCAATCCTCAATGGGCACCAAATATCTGCTGGGGGTAGGGAGCTGAGTTCCTGTCTCCCTTAAGATTTCTATTTCTCTTTTTTAGGGGAAATATAATATTCTGCCTTTTTAATATTTCCTAAAATATTTCATTCTTCTAAGAGTGGTGGGTGCTAACTTTCTTCGATATCTAAGCATCTTACTTTTTTGATTACAGTGCCACTTTCTATGTGCCATTCCCTTTCTCTGTAACCAAACTTCTTCTCCTGCTTCTGCTAATGAACTAACATGCAATATTACTATCAAGCCACAACTCTAATAGAATCAAATACTTTTAAGGATGAGGGAGATCTTTCCAGAAGGAAAAGCTCGCCAACTATCTGGGCCAAGCCTCCTGGCATCTCAGAGAAAATGAAGCTCTGCTACTCCAAAGGAACAAGAGTCATTGTTCTGAGTCCCACCATTTCTGGGTGGAGCTCAAAAGAACGATCCTGTGCCTTGTCCAGATGTTAGCATGCGCTGCTCAGTTTGGTATTTTATCGAAATTAATGATTGAGTATCACACCTGTCAACCAGCATCCAGAAAAACCACCTCCCAGCATCGCAGAAAATCCAGGCATTGGAGCAATAAAGCACCTTGTCCATGAAGGGAACCTCAGTGGTCACTTTCATGCCAAGCCAAGTATCCCCCCAAAAATCAGCAAATGTAACCATGTTTTGGAAAGTTTGCATTGTTAAATTTGTAGCACATACTTACTGCATTGGAACAGCTCCTCTAAAGATTTTTTTCAATAGAAAGTTTAGAGAAGAATCCTTCCTTACAGTCCATGCTGAAAGAAAGGAGATATTTCTCCTTTCTTTCAGCAGAGAGGAGATATTTCAAATATGATGGCAGTAAACCGTGGAGGGTATGTGTCAGAGCGTTTGCAGTGTGACTATTATTAGGAGACAACCCAGGAGCAAAACACACTGCACAGATACTTAGACATTTAGCAGTGGTTTATATACAAGACATATACAGAAATATACGTGGTATGCAAATACCTGACAAGCAATCAATCTTCTTAACTCTACGTGGAGAACTCACCACTGAATATCGGACACAAGGAGAGAGAATATGCCCTCTCTTGGCTGAAATTTATAAACACCTCTTAAAGGGGTAAAAATCTTGTGTGGACCTCTTCAGAGTCTTAAACTGGTTATACCAATGCTGATTCATTCTCATTGCATCAACCTTACATTTCATCAGGTTTACAGTTGCATTAGCCTTACGTTGGCTGGTCAGCTTTAAATCATCATTACCCTGACAGCATGTACTAAAACTTTGTATGGATATTGTCTTCTCATAGGTCTACCTCTTATCGGACTAAAAAATAATAAGTTTCAGATATTATGAAGTTTCTACATTATGCCCCAAGACAAATTCCTTGTGTGTTCAATCACACTTGGCCAGTAAAGAATTCTACCAGTATTCTATTCTATTGTATTATAGTTCATGAACAAATTTTGAAAAATGAATCTTGAACTAGTTGAAATCCTTAGGTATCCATGAGAAGGTGACAAGGTGGGCAATGATGAAATACAATACATGTTATGATGTCACTACCCAAATTCTGCCCCTTTCATACTTAGGCAGTAGTCCTCATGCATGTAGGAAAGGATGAAATTTGTGTCATGGTAAATGGTGGCGCAGTGGTTAGAATACAGTATTGCAGGCTCTGCCCACTGCCAGGAGTTTCATCCTCACTGGCTGGCTCAAGGCTGATTCAGTCTTTCATCCTTCTGAAGTCGGTAAAATGAGGACCCAAATTTTGGGGGGCAATATGTTGACCCTATAAACCTCTTAGAGAGGGCTGTAAAGTAGCTGTATATAAGCTGTGTATAAGCCTATGTCAGTGGTGAAATCCAAATTCTTTTACTACCAGTTCTGTGGCTTGGTGGCCGTGGTGCGCCTTGGTGGGTATGGCTTGGGAAAGGATACTACAAAAACTCCATTCCCACCAGTAGTGGGTTTCAAAACCCAGCACTACTGGTTCGCTATTGGTAGCGCACAGAGTTTCTGTGCATGTGCAGATCATTTTTGATGGCATCTGGGCGGGTGGGTGGAGCCTCCTGCCACCGTCACTTCCAGTTCGCCCAAACTGGGGCGAAGCGGGAGCAACCCACCACTGATTCCCACTCCACTCTGGGGTCAGCTAGAGGTGGTATTTTCCAGTTCTCTGAACTACTCAAAATTTCCACTACTGGTTCTCCGAACTGCTCAACATTTCCATTACCAGTTCTCCAGAACCTGTCAGAACCTGCTGAATTTCACCCCTGCCCTAAGGGCTATTGCTATTTCACCATGCTGGCATCAGTGTAAATAGGAATGTGCACTTAGGTTGAAATCATACCTGAATCAGATCCTGTTCTCTTCAGATATCAAACCCCATTTAAGTGTGTCAGTGCTAATATGCATAGGCCTAGTTTCTAGAAATACTAGAAAACAAAGGAGGAAGTAAAAAATGTAAAGGTTTGTGACAGGAAACACTTCTCTATATTAGCAACATTGAGACAGCAAAACAAGATTGTTCATAAAATTGTAGAAGAAAAGCAGACAAAAATATGAAGATGTAGCCTAAAGGAGAACAGCTGGAAAAAAAATTCATTTGACATAAAAGCTTTATGATTCACTCGCAACAAGCTGGCTCACAACAAGCTGGCTCGAGAATCAAATCACCAATTCTCCATGATAATTATTTTTATATAAGCTTTCTTTTGTTAATATGTAAAAAGTAATTCTTGTTGCATCAATTTCAGAGGTGGCTGACTGTTAATTGCTGACCTGGCATCACCCAGGCGCTTGTCATCACTCTGATGTTTTCTCCAGATGCAACTCATGAATTGCCAAACAGGGAAACATAAAAGTTAATGAACATCAAGGAACACCTACAGCTCCATGAAAAGTGAGTGTAATATTTCCTGTTAACAGTTAATAGAATCAATAGATAATCAGTGCTCGGTGGAGTGGATCCAAGTGTGACAAATGTTTCCTAGCTCCCAAATATGAATGATCAAGAAGGGTCCCATCCTCAGTTCCATTTGTTTGGAAAACAAAACTGCTTATTGCAGGTGGGAGATACGTTTTCAGCCATTGTGTAGAAAAATACCAAAAATAACTTTGGCGTTTTCAATGGACTAATCCTGTTTAATCCTGCAATGATTGAAAGTGCTGGGTTACCTCAACTTTTTACGTGGCACTGTTCCTGCAACAGACAGCTGGTTTCAGAGCTTCAGAGCAATAGGGACTCCCTGAACTGTATTGTCTATGTAAAACCTGGCAAACTGCAAAATGTGCATTTTGTTGTTGTTGTTGTTGTTAGTTGCGAAATCGTGTCTGCCCCATTGCGATCCCATGGACAACGTTCCTCCAGGCCTTCCTGTCCTCTACTATCCTCTGGAGTCTATTTAAGCTCATACCGACTGCTTCAGTGACTCCATCCAGCCACCTCATTCTCTGCCGTCCCATTCTTCTTTTGCCCTCAATCTTTCCCAGCATTAGGCTCTTCTCCAGTGAGTCCTTCCTTCTCATTTGGTGGCCAAAGTATTTCAGTTTCATCTTCAGGATCTGGCCTTCTAAAGAGCAGTCAGGGTCAGTGGTGGGTTTCAAAAATTTTTACTACCGGTTCTGTGGGTGTGGCTTGGTGGGCGTGACATGGTAGGCATGGCAGGGTAAAGATACTGTAAAATCTCCATTCCCACTCAACTCCAGGGGAAGGTTACTGCAAAATCCCCATTTCCTCCCAATCAGCTGGGACTTGGGAGGCAGAGAATAGATGGGGGTGGGGATGGGGGTGGGGCTTACTATCAGTACTCCGAACTACTCAAAATTTCCGCTATTAGTTCTCCAGAACTGGTCAGAACCTGCTGAAACCCACCTCTGGTCAGGGTTGATGTCCTCTAGGACTGACTGATTTGATCTTCTTGCAGTCCAAGGGACTCGCAGGAGTCTTCTCCAGCACCAGAGTTCAAAGGCCTCAATTCTTTGGCACTCAGCCTTTCTTATGGTCCAACTTTCACAGCCATACATTGCAACTGGGAAAACCATAGCCTTGACTATACGCACTTTTGTTGGCAGGTTGATGTCTCTGCTTTTTAGTAAGCTATCTAGATTTGCCATAGCTTTCCTTCCCAAGACCAAGTGTCTTTTAATTTCGTATCTGCAGTCCCCATCTGCGGTGATCTTGGAGCCCAGGAAAATAAAATCTGTCACTACCTCCATTTCTTCCCCATCTATCTGCCAGGAATTGAGAGGGCCAGATGCCATGATCTTAGTTTTCTTAATGTTGAGTTTCAAGCCAACTTTTGCACTCTCCTCCTTCACCCGCATCAAGAGGCTTTTTAGTTCCTCTTCGCTTTCTGCCGTTAGAGTGTTATCATCTGCATATCTGAGGTGTTGATATTTCTCCCGGCAATCTTAATTCCAACTTTTGATTCATCCAGCCCCGCCTTTCTCATGATGTGCTCTGCATATAAATTAAATAGGCAGGGCGATAGTAAAATGTGCATTACTTTATAATAAACAGGATGAGAAACAAATGTTTCAGCCTCCTTAGTAACTTAAAGGGTTAGATTCTACCGAGCATTTTTTTTTAAAATTCAAAGTTAGATGTGGGTTATAAAACAGAATATAGAACAACAGAGTTGGAAAGGACCTTAGCGATCTTCTAATATAACTCCCTACTCAAGCAGGCAACTTTGTACTATTCTGGACAAATAGCTGTCCAATCTTTTCTTTAAAACCTCCAGTGTTGGAGCACCCACAACTTTTAAAGGCAAGTCATTCTATTCATTAATTGTTCTCACAATCAGAAAATTTCTCCTTAGTTCTAGATTGGCTCTCTCCTTGATAAGTTTACTTCTTGTCCTGTCCTCAGGTGCTTTGGAAAATAGACTGACCTGTCCCTTCAAATATTGGAAGACTGTGAACATGTCACTCCTAGTCCTTCTCTTGGTTAGACTAGACATTCCCAGTTCCTGCAACCAGTCATCATATGTTTTAGCGTCTAGCTCCCTAATATTTTTGTTGCTTTTTTTCTGCACTCTTTGTAGCCTACACTTCTTGTCTAAGTATAAAATTTCTCACTATTGAATTGCATTTTGTTGGATAGGGCCCAATGTTCAACTCTGTCAAAATCCTTCCAAATCCTGAGGCTATCTTTGCTGAGTCATTGGAACTTCTAGGATTTACTGAAATATATAACACTTTGGTCTGGTTTGGTTACAGTTTAATGAAAATTAAACTTTTCACAATAAAATTGATACAATCACAAACATTCCCGTGATTTAGCTTTTTGCACTTATTTTGCATTTAGTATTGCTTCACAAACACATTCTTTTTCTCCTCAGTCTTAGCTGTTTTGCAGGATTTGATTTATACTTCATACTTTTGGGGTGAAAATACTGCTTTATTTCTGTGGTTATCCTTAATTGGTGTCACTTATCATGAAGAGAATCCAAGAGAGCAGATATATGCTTTTGTTCCCCCCTTTCCACCTCTCTTCCATTATTTGTCCTTACCTCCATTTTAAGGAGTTATAGATGGTCATTAGAGGGACGCCGCGGCTCAGTGGCTAAGACATTGAGCTTGTCAATCGAAAGGTTGGCAGCTCAGCGGTTCGAATCTTGTTACGTCCCAGCTTCTGCCAATCTAGCAGTTCAAAAGCATGTAAAAAATGCAAGTAGGAAAATAGGGGCCACCTTTGGTGGGAAGGTAAGAGCGTTCCATGCACCTTTGGCATTTAGTCATGCCGGCCACATGACCATGGAGACGTCTTCGGACAGTGCTGGCTCTTTGGCTTTGAAACAGAGATGAGCACCGCCCCCTAGAGTCAGGAACAACAAGCACATATGTGCGAGGGGAACCTTTATCTTTACTTTAAATGGTCATTGTTGTGGGACGGAACCAAAAAGGACAGGAATCATTCCTTTCATTGGTTCCATCACTGAAGGTATATCAAAATTAAAAGTTTGGAAAAGTACTGCAATAATTAAAATAGGAAAAAGCACGGGGCAATGTCTGACTGTACAAGCTGTTACTCGGTGGAACAAGCGGCTGCACAAAGTGGTGAGTCATATGTCTGGTGCAGGATTTTTCAAATGTGTCTTGCACAACCTTCAGTTTTTATAAGAACTTGATGGGATTCCATAAGAGACTATAGAGAAGAACACCTTCATTGGAACTCATCCAATTTTCTATCCTTAGTATTTTGCCCCTTGAGAAGACTACTGGAATGATGATGATGATGATGACGATGACGATGATGACACCACTCACGCAAATGGAGTTGCACCCACACGTGCGTGCTTGCTGGCCACTTGCATGAACCATCCCTTCCCACCACCACCTGTCTGTAAAGCCGGAAACGTTGGGCTTTTAAACTCTGTTTTAAGTTTCAATAATTCTGAGAAACCCTAAACTTTATCTGAACAGAGCGCAAAGTTGTCGAAGTGCTGTCCCGGTGTTTGGAAGCCGTACGGGTCTGGATGGGGAGAAACAGGCTCAAGCTCAATCCCTCCAAGACGGAGTGGCTGTGGATGCCGGCATCTCGATTCAGTCAGCTGCAGCTGCAGCTGACTGTTGGAGGCGAGTTACTGGCCCCAAAGGATAGGGTGCGCAACTTAGGTGTCCTCCTGGATGAGCGGCTGTCGTTTGAAGACCATTTGACGGCCGTCTCCAGGGGGGCCTTCCACCAGGTCCGCCTGGTTCGGCAGTTGCGCCCCTTCCTTGATCGGGATGCCTTGTGCACAGTCACTCATGCACTCGTTACCTCTCGCTTGGATTATTGTAATGCTCTCTACATGGGGCTCCCCTTAAGGTGCACTCAAGGCTTCAGCTAGTCCAGAATGCAGCTGCGCGGGTGATAGAGGAGGGTCTGCACTCCCATGTAACACCTCTCCTGCGCAGCCTGCACTGGCTACCTGTCGCTTTTCGGGTGCACTTTAAGGTTTTGGTTATGACTTTTAAAGCGCTCCATGGCTTAGGGCCTGGGTACTTACGGGACCACCTACTGTTACCATATGCCTCCCACCGACCCGTACGCCTCACAGAGAGGGACTTCTCAGGTGCCGTCCGCCAAGCAATGTCGGCTGGCGGCCCCCAGGAAGGTCCTTCTGTGGGGCTCCTACACTCTGGAACGAACTTCCCCGGTTTACGCCAAATACCTGACCTTCGACCTTTCGCGAACTGAAGACGATCTTTTATTCACAAGGGCTGGCTTAAATTTTATTGATTGTATAGTTTTATTATTGATTTTAAATGGGGTTTTAATTTTCATATATTTTAAAATTTTAGGCAAATTATAATAAGTTTTTTAATTCTGCATTTTATAGATTATTGTCTTGTCTGTTTTTATTTGCCTGTACACCGCCCTGAGTCCTTCGGGAGAAGGGCGGTATAGAAATCGAATAAATGAAAATGAAATGAAATGAAAATGAAAGCAATCAATATTGATGCAGATTGTGTCACTCATATTTAGATGTGGAGTACCAACCTAATATAAATGTGAACAAGTTGCCAAGTGCCTGAAATGTAATCTTGTGAAAGGGAGGGCTGGCATACAACATTTGATGATGGCTGGAAATGCTTTACAGATAGTTGTTAAACAACCATATCATAAGTTGAGGACTGTCTTACGGAATTGGAAAGCCCCAAGACTGTGCATCTGAATGGTTTCTACATCAAAAGGCAAAAACAAACATACTGTCATTTTATCAGTGGGATCATCAGATAGATTACAGCATAATTACACAGTTGGAGAAGACTTTGGAGGTTTCTTATCCAAGCCTGCTCAAGGAGGAAGACCCCATATCATTCCGGACAAATGGCTGTCCAATCTCAAATGCTGGAGCACTCACAATTCTGGAGACAAGCCATTCAGCCACTCAGCCCCACCAACAACAGCCAAACCTCCTACAACTGACCCCATCCCATTGGGTTCACAACCCCTAGTGATCACAGAAAAGGAAATGCAAGACCGATTTCACTGACAAAAGCCAGCAAAAGCTCCAGGCCCAGACAGGATAACCCCTTCTTGCTTAAAAGTCTGTGCTGACCAATTGGCCCCCGTCTTCAATAAATCATTATCTTCAATAAATCACTAGAGATGTGCTATGTTCCTTCTTGCTTCAAATGCTCTACTATCATCCCAGTGCTGAAGAAGCCCACCATCAAGGAACTGAATGACTACAGACCAGTTGCTCTAACATCTGTAGTCATGAAAACCTTTGAAAGGATAGTGCTGTCTCACTTGAAAACCATCACGGATCCGCTGTTAGACCTCCTGCAGTTTGCATACCGAGCAAATAGATCAGCAGGTGATGCTGTTAATATGGCTCTGCACTACATCCTACAACATCTTGAATCTCCAAAGTCCTATGCAAGGGTCCTCTTTGTAGACTTTAGTTCAGCATTCAACACCATCATTCCAGACATTCTTCTAACTAAGCTAAACCAGCTAGAAGTACCTGAACACACTTGTAAGTGGATCATAAGCTTCCTAACAGACAGGAAGCAGCAGGTGAAGCTAAGCAGGATCACATCAGATACCTGTACAATTAGCACAGGGGCCCCCCAAGGCTGTGTGTTCTCCCCATTTCTCTTCTCTCTGTATACCAATGACTGCATCTCCAACAATCCATCTGTTAAACTACTGAAGTTCGCAGATAACACAACAGTGAGCAGTCTCATTTGAGACAATGATGAATCTGCATATAGACGGGAGGTTGAACAACTAGCTCGAAGTGCGACCGGGACAATTTGGAACTGAACACACTCAAAACCATAGAAATGGTGATGGACTTTAGGAGAAACCCTTCCATGCTTCCACCTCTCACAATACCAGACAACACAGTATCAACAGTAGAGACCTTCAAATTTCTAGGTTCTACCATATCTCAAGAACTAAAATGGACACCCAACATCAAAAACGTCATCAAAAAAGCACAACAAAGAATGTTCTTTCTGCGCCAACTCAGAAAGCTCAAACTGTCCAAAGAGCTGCTGAGTCATGTGATCGCAATTTGGATGCCTGGCAACTGGATTGCGTTTATGAAAATTGTATCATTCCACGGTTATATGATCACCATTTGGGACCTTCCCTGCCAGCTACTCACAAGCAACATGGAAGCCGGCAGGCCAGATTGCAGGCTGCTCCAGTAAATCACTCACTGCTTCCTTCACCCACCAGCAACTATCCTAGGCCTTGTCATATTGGCACCATAGCTTATCTGCCTGCATGCTTGCAAGCCACCTGAGACTTGTTTTAACAACCCACGATTTTCACTTAAAGATGGCAATGGAGAGTGCCAAGATTGCTGTCACTAAACAATGCAGCCCTGCAATGTTGTGCTTTATGACTACATCACTTAGTGTCCAGACCTGTTTTTCCTCAGCTGCTGTCAACTTCAGCTGCCATGAGCAAAAGGCCAAGCAGCTTAAACGGTGAACCCAATACATCCAAGGGTGGGTGGGCAGCAATGGTGGGTTGCCCCCTGTTCTTGAGAACCGATAGTAAAACCAGGGGGGAGGCTCTGCCCACCGACCCCGAAGTCATCAGGAAGCTTCTGTGCATGCGTGCGATCCCGCTACGAACCGGTTGTAAAGGTAGAAGTAGAACCCACCCCTGGTGGGCAGGGGGCTTAGTTTCTAATTCACCCTCCTGCGTAGAGACGCTCACTGGTGATGTCCTATTTATTGATGTAAAGGCTTTTGCATATTTATTTTATTTATTTATTTATTTTATTTATTATTCAAATTTTTATACCGCCCTATCTCCCGAAGGACTCAGGGCAGTTTACAGCCTTATAAAACATAAAAAACATCAGAATAAATACAAGTTAAAACAACATTTTAAAAAACTTATTACATTAGGCCAAATTTAAAAATATCGATTAAAATAGTACAAAATCCCACTTAAAACTAATTTTTAAAAACTAAACCCTAGGCCAGCCCCGCACAAATAAATAGATGTGTCTTAAGCTCGCGGCGGAAGGTTCGAAGGTCAGGAAGTTGGCGCAGTCCTGGGGGGAGCTCGTTCCAGAGGGTGGGAGCCCCCACAGAGAAAGCCCTTCCCCTGGGTGTCGCCAGTCGGCACTGCCTGGCGGACAGCACCCTAAGGAGTCCCTCTCTGTGGGAGCGTACGGGTTGGTGGGAGGCAGGCAGTGGCAGCAGGCGGTCCCGTAGATAACCCGGCCCTATGCCATGGAGCGCTTTAAAGATGGTAACCAAAACCTTGAAGCGCACCCGGAAGGCCACAGGTAGCCAGTGCAGTCTGCTATACTAATCTGGGCTTAATTGCACCTTGAAGTTAGTAATATGGCAGATCATTACCTATATCTGTGATTCACCAGCCTCTTTACAATCCAAAGGGCCTTTTATCCACTAGGATAAAGTTGTTTTTGTACACTTCAGATGTGTGCCTAAAAAGAAGAGGTAAAGATGCAAATAGGTTAACAAATGAGCTTTGAACCCTAAAATAAATGACTGATTAACTCTCTCCTCCCACTTCAGAACTTCTAAGTGCTTTGGCTGAATAATGTGCAATCATGAAGAGCTAAACTTAGGTGGCCAGGTCTCTGTGTATCGCTCCAAGTGTATGTGCATCAGGCACAGGAAACTACCGCCCAATTCTCATCTCCTTGGAGTTCTGCTTTGTTGTTTGTGTTTCTTCCACATCCCCTTCCCTTCCGAACGCTTTTCTCGGAATTATATTTCCACTGCAGGAAGGGGGAAAAAAATAGTTTGGGATATTTTTCTGCAGAAAGAATTACAGAAAAGAACTAGGAAATTCTTTGTACAAATTGGGATTGTCAGATTGCACTCCCGAGGGCTGCATGTTTTTAACCTCAATATGCAAAGGACTCCTCTATCTTAATGGGATTTGAACCAAAACCTTCTTTTTTTATTTATGTTAATTCCTATCTTGTCTAATGGGTTCTGAATACATCGGCACTTATCTTCCTTTTAAAACATCAAGACTGCATCAGACTTCTTGCAGAAGTCCTTAAGATACCCCATTTCCCACCTAACAAACCTCCAAGTGGCCTCAATGACTCTCTAAAAGGATGCAAATGACCAGCTGTCTGCAAGGAATATAAATCCTTCCATTCCCCACCATCCAATCAGAGCTGAAGAAGCTTCTTGAGTGAGAAATGCAATGTCTTCAAAGAAAAACCAGAAAGTCCCATTGCCTCTTGAAAAAAACACCCTTGGGATTTTCTACCTACTTTGAAAAATCTGAAGGCAAGTGAAACAGATGATTGCAAAGTTGAATCTCTCTTAAAGTAACAACGAAACGCTCACAACATGCAGAGAAGACACAGCCAAAAACAAATGTCTTTCTTTTTTTTAAAGTTTTTATTGGTTTTATTACAACGACACAACGCAGCACAAACATACATAAGATAAACACATAAGCTGTGTTTTCTTTTTACATGACGGTTTTGTTCCTTCAGCTTTCTGCTTTATAAATTCCCTTTTTCTCTTCTTTTTTACTATCTTTGACTTTATCGTCACTTTACATCTAGTTTCATTTATTTATAATATTTTACACATTTGTTATCTTCTCTTCTCCATCCTTTTTTTTTTCTTGGGTTGGAGAATAGGAAAACTGAAGAGAGAAAAGAGAGACAAATGTCTTTCTTAACAGACTTGGGATTTATCATTTTCTTTTCCTCAGAAATCTATGAAAAATCAAGCAAAAAGTTTATGTGAAAAGAATTGGCCCAAATTGCCTGAAGAATAGAAACAATTTAAAGAAACTGGACAGTTTGATTTATGGTGGATACTATACAAAGACTACATTCGGCCAAAAGGATAAAGCTGTGGCAATATTTATAACTAGCATAATAATGTCTGTTACGGACACACACTTATATTTAATTATACTATATTTAAAATTACATGGGAAGGGATTATTGACTTTTCAAGACTAATTTAGACAATTATGATCTCTGGTGTTAATGGCTTTATACCACAAATATACACAGGTGTTTTAAACTTGAGCAACCTGGAATCTAGCCTAAGAGGCTGCAGACCCTAGTTGCTCCAGTGGATCTATGACATCAGGAACAGTGCTTGAGGGCCAAATGGAGATAGTCATTAATGGTGGAGAAGAGTTTGGAGAAGAAATGGCCTTATGTAGGCCTCCTCTAGGCTCTACCAAACTAGATAGAATTAGGACTCTGAGCCAGAGGTTCTCCATTCTGCTTTAGAGGCCAAAGTATGTCAGAAACTGTTACACTTCCTCTGTTATGCATATATTGCTTCCAAGTTCTGTCCTCAAGATACTGCTGCTTTCTCCACCTCTTTTCAGTTACACAGTGAGTCCCTTCTTTCCCCAGAACTAGAAACTTGAGCCCAAGGAGGTTCTCTAATGACTATCATTGAGGACAATTTCATATTTCCAATGACAGTCTTCCAGTACTTGAATGGCTGCCGTAGGGAAGAAGGGGCTGATTCTTCTCCATAGCACCTGAGGGCAGAACAAGAAGCAATGGGTGGAGCTCATCAGAGGGAGAGCCAACCTGGAAATAAGGATGAATTTCCTGACAGAATAGTTAATTGAACAGCTTGCTTTCCAGAGTCAAGGGTGCTGCCTTACTGGAGTCTTGGACAACCCTCTAAAATGGTTGAAGGACTCCTGCCTTGGGCAGGGGATTGAACTAGAAGACCTCCAAGGTCCCTACGAGTCCTATCATTCTCTCTATCTTCAGTTTAGGACTGTGATGGCAAACGGAGCAACTAGACCCCTCCCCCTCCCCCACAGCATGTGAGCCTGAGGAAGGTCAATTACCAACAGCTGCAGACTGGAGTGACCCTCGCTTCAGGAGAATTGATAAGCGGCGTCAACAGAAGGAAGGGAGGGGCAGGCCTGGATAAGTGCTGAGTCATGGAGCCACACCCCATGGCCTATATAAAGGAACTGCTTTCTGGCATTCTCTGAGTCAGGCAAAGTCTACCTTATCTTGCTGAAATCACTTTCTGGTCTCCTGCCTGCCTTGAGAACTTTGCTAGGACTTTGGCAGAGCTGCAGAGGCACGCCTGATTCGGATTTCCCTGACCCGGCCGTCAGCGGAGGAGTGGGACACGACAAAAAGATTCGCCATCGCTGGTATTGGATTTTCACATGCAGCAGTATCCTGGGTTTGATACAGTGGTGAAATCTAAATTTCTTTCCTACCAGTTCTGTGGGCGTGGCTCAGTAGGCGTGGCTGGGGGGGTCATGTGACTGGGTGGGTGTGGCTATGTAACCATGTGACTAGGGGATCAAAAGACAGAACTTGCTAACAATGTCCTGCCGGAGCAGGGTTGGACTAGATGACCTTCAGGTCCCTTCCAGCCCTGGATTACCCTCTAAAGCTGCATCTAGTGCCAGGTTTGTAATCCTTCCTTCCTCTCCTTTTTCCTGCCACCCACCCTCCCTCCCTCTCTCCCTCTTTCTCTTTCTTTCTTTCTTTCTTTCTTTCTTTTTCTTTCTCTCTCTCTCTCTCTCTTTCTCTTTCTCTCTCTCTCTCTCAAACAAACCCCCACCCCCCCATTTTTTGCCTACACCCCTCATTTTAAAAATGCATTAAAAATGTTTTTAAAAGTTAAAAAAAAACCTCTGAGATCAGGCATCTCAGCTGGGATCGTCAGAGCCTTGTTTTAACCCTTTAAAAGCATTTTTTTACAACCTCTTCGGCCGAAGAGGTTGTTAAAAAAATGCTTTTAAAAGTTAAAAAAAGGCTCTGACGATCGTGTGGCTCAGCTGGCCATGGGGGTGGGCAGGGATTTTTGCTACCAGTTCTCCGAACCACCCGCCGCCATTGCTACCGGATTGACCGATCCAGTCCAAACTGGGAGCATTTCACCCCTGGTTTGATAGGTCCAGTTTGGCAGGGCTTCTCTTATGTAAGCTTTGGCTTCCAATACCTCCTATTAAAAAATATTTAAACACATTTGGTCAAACAAATGCCAAATGCTGAAAGTGCCATTTGGACTCTGCACCTATTTCTTTTCTTATTCTTCCTTTTAGTTAGAAATGTGTTATGCTTCAGATTAACAAAAAATTAAGTATTAACTGAATGCTGGAATACCGAAAGCAGAAAAATATTAAAGAATAACATTCCAGAATTACAAATTAATGATGCTACATTTTAAATTGGGGGCTGCAACTGAAAGGATCCCATCATTTTGTCCTCATTGCCTGACAGAGGTACTTGGCTCGTGGTGTCGTATATCAGTCAAATATGAAGAATGACAGCATTTACATCGGCCTTGCCACTCATTGAACCCTTGTTCTCATGTAATGTGGTAATGTTGTACTAGACAGACACACGGGCTTGCTACTCCCCATTGCAACAGAATAAGCCACTGGAAGTTGATTGGCATCTGTGGAACATGTCGGGAATACAAATTGTTGCTTTCCTCTTTTGTTTCTGTGGGATCGGGGCAATTATTGCAGCCACAGCCTCAAACGAATGGAAAGTCACCAGCCGAGCATCTTCAGTGATAACGGCAACTTGGGTCTTCCAAGGTCTCTGGATGAACTGCGCAGGAAACGCAATGGGCGCTTTCCACTGTAGGCCTCATCTGACGATCTTCAACATAGAAGGTAAGCTACCAAACAGTGGCAGATAGTCATGCAACAGCTGAGAGGCTTGTGAATAAACATAGCATGGATGTCTAGGAACCAATGTGGCTTTATGGGTACCCTGATATTTGTAGGCTTAGAGCAGGAGAGGGTTCTGCAGGGAACAGAAGCTGATTTCCAGACTGTTTATCACTATTATTACTAACAATTTATCTACTATTAAATCTTTTGTTCTCATAACCTTTAACTGGGCGACACATCACAGGGCAACGATTTTTAAGCCAAGTGTTTTCATAACTTACAGAATGCATTCAAAATCCAGCCCCCGTAGCTTTGTGGAAATGAAATTTGGCGAATTTTATAAATCTTTTCATGCCATAAAATTATCATTAAACATTTTATGAATAGTACAAGGTGTCATCCAACATTTTCTGTAGCCAACTCCTGATGTTTGATTGTCTTACGCAGTTGAAGGAAGGGCTGATTTCAAATAGATACATCTCAGAACATCTCCCTGAATTTTTAGGAACTTTTCAAGTAGTCAGTACTTAACCAGCAGAATCTGTGCCATTGTTGAAGGCATAGAATAATCTGGTAAGGAAATACCTCTGAAATAGTGATCCAGAGAATCGTCAGTTGTCTAGTAGGTTTTATCATTTCCCCCTTAAAGGAAAAGCATCTTCACTCTCTTGACCTGTTTACATTACAACTGTGCATTTTCTATTTTACTGTTCAGGGATTCAAATGTAAACATACTCAGTTCCATGCACCCTATTATATTTGCATAGATTCACAAATGCATATTAAGAGGTTAAGGCAGTTAGTGATAGCAGCTAAAAAGTCCAAACAAAAATACAGGTAGCTGTACTAGAAGCACATAGCAGCTTAAAAAGAAAAATTATGTTCCTCCAAAGTACTTCTCCTGGAAAACGATTCCAGAATGCACGTGCATAATCTCACATGGTTTCATTCAAGGCTCTAGAATTACTCCATCAATCATTGCAAGGTAGGCTTCTTTGAGAAAATGTTAACACAATAGACTAGTTTAGCACCGAGATTACATTAGGACAGGTGCTTTCATGGACAGGAAAAAAAAGAATGGAAACTCATTGCTTGAAGCACTTGGACCCTTTCATTAAAAGTGCATTAAAAGTGTCTTGAGCTTTTTGCGAAGCTCATCGGAGCTCGCTATTTTCCAGCCAGTATCGCCGCGATGCTTCCAGTTCCTCCATACCTGCCTAATTTCCATGACTCTACCACACTGTCTTTCTTTTGCTTGAGTAAAAATTGGATTTGGCTTCCCGGGTCAATCACAAGGTAAAGTTATACATAAACCAAACATAGAATAAAATTTTCCCTTCCAATCCAAATAACCACATCCAAAGCTTTTCGTCTCCCAACCCCCTCCCCATTACATAAAATAACTTTCTAATTATTCAAAGGCAATCTGATATTTCTTAATCTGATATCTGTTTTGTAGATAATCAATCCATTTTTTCCATTCAATTAAATATCTTTCCTGCGTATTGTCTTTTAAAAACGCTGAGATTTTAGCCATCTCAGCCAAATTAATAACTTTCAATATCCATTCTTCTATTGTAGGTATCTCTTCTTTCTTCCAGTATTGTCCAATCAATAGTCTTGCTTTTATTCTATGTTTGGTTTATGTATAACTTTACCTTGTGATTGACCCGGGAAGCCGGGGGGTGGGGGAGGGAGGGGGGTGTTTTGTTTTGTTTTTGTTTTTTTGGGAGGGAGGGGGAAAAAGGAAATGTTTTGTTTTTTTTAAAACTCTTTCAATAAAAAAATAAAAAAAAATTGGATTTGGCTAATTCAATAGAGTTATGATTTTATTTCTATTATTTTGGATAGAAATAATGCTTTCATCTTCTCTACACCCCTGGCTTACAAAGAGACTCTTTGTACTCAGTCATTTCTGGGGCAATGCAGTTGGTTGATCTTTGATACAAAATTAAGCTATATGCCGTTTTCTGTAAAGCTAGCAATGGGAGAGTTCAGAGATATATTAGATGCTTTATGATTCTGAATAATATGGGAAGTTCCGAAACAAGAGACACAGACTAGAAACAAATGTAGCAACGTTGCTTTCCTACGAAGAACCCAGGAGACGTTGCTGCTCTTTTAAGCCTTATGGGAGGGGCCAAACATCTCCTGGCCTTACTCCCAAGTTGTTCTTTTTACTTTAGCTGCTCTTGCCTTCTGGCAACTCTTCACATGCGTGCACTAGGAACAGGTTCCTCCTGTTCCTCTGCCTCTCTGCTGTCCACCTCTGGAGGCTCCTGACTCTGCGCATCACTCCCAGATGGCCCTGGCCCCATCTCTGCCTCCGACGCAGAACCCTTGTCCGGGCCTTCCCCAGACTCAGGACTGGCCCATTGTCCTCCCCAGCCTCCTCACTGTCCACTCCGCTGCCAGCTCCCCAGGCTGCTGGTGGACCACAACAAGAAATAATGCTTTCATCTTCTCCACACCCCTCAAGGGCTTACAAAGAGCCTCTTTGTACTCAATCATTTCTGGGGCAATGCACTTGGTTGATGTTTGATACAAAATTAAGCTGTATGCTTAATTTTGTATCAATTTTGTATTCCAATATAGTAATCGTTTCCACAATAAAGAAAAGAAACCTTGCTCAGCAATTTTTGGAGGAAGGAGAGGTTACATGTTTCATGAATAAACAAGAGATTAATTTCTCCTCCGTTGAAGAACCAATTAGCCCCTTGACGCATTGGAACTTCAAAGAGGGCTCTTATGCAATAATTTATGTGTTCTTTTGAATTGGACTTGAGTGTTTTCCTTCCAGAACATAGAATAACGTAGTTGGAAGGCATCTTGGAGGTCTCATTGTCTAAAGATGGTGAATAATATGTGAGGACAGAATGTTTATTGGAATAAACAAAATTGGTTCTATGTAATATCATGCTTGGATGGGAGAGTGAGTATATTAGGAGGAAAATAAGCTGAAGCTTTCAGAATGGGTTACTTAGGAAAAGTGTGTGATAAAACAAAAAGATAGGATCAAAATTGAATGGATATTAGATTCAGTGTGGACTACATATAGAATTGAATGGCCAGTGAAGAAATATGCACTGAGGTGGTTTGGTCACACAGAAGTGAATGAGGACAGAATCACAAAATAAATATATGAAAAGTGAATGGAACGAGAGGGAGAAAAAAGTCCAAGACAATGATTATGGATGGAGTTTATGTGATTTTCATAAGGAAAGCAATGAATGAGGTAGATGAGAGAATTTTGTCCAAGGACAAGACAGGAAAGAGGAAGTAGACCATAGAATTATACATATCAAGAATAATGTAGCTGTAAAAAAAACGTACTTACATTTCCTTTTATTTTGTTCTTTATTTAATTTCTTTTATTTACTTTTTTCCTATGTTTTGTCAATGTCCTTATATAAAAAAGGAATAATGCAATAGTTAAATTTCTGTGAGTTATCTAAGCTTAAATGTGTCACTACAAGTTAGTATGAGTCTATTAGCATACATATCAAAAGTTGAACCAAGCAATTTTATAGCTGATGATTCCATTTCATCGAATGTTCAATCCAATGAATGTTGGATATATTAGAAGGACTGCTTTGCCAACAAGATATTTCTCTCCTGCAGGGCCTTCCCATACAGCACCTTTTACAGGCAAAGGCCTCTTGACATACTTATTTTTATCTCAATGACCTCATTCTCCACTGTAAAATACAGAACACAGAATAAGCAAGAATAACCAGAAGGGACCTTGGAGGTCTTCTAGTTCAATCCACTGCCCAAGCAAGAGATCCTATATGGGTTCATTAAAGAGACATCCAACCTAGAATTAAGGAGAAATTTCCTGTCAGTGAGAACAGCAATGCCAAAAACATTGACTCTATTACACATATTTGTGTCATCAGCAAAAAGATGAACTTTAGCTGGCAATCCTTCTGTTATATCACTTACAAACACATTGAACAGAACAAGACCTGGGACTGAGCCTTATGGTAGACCATTCGTGACTTGTCTCTGTTCACACAGTGCTCCATTAAGAATCATACTCTGGAACCTATCCCTGAGCCAACTTCCTATCCACTGAATCACTCAGTGGTTAAGACCTAGGCGGTACAATTTTTAATGAGCTCATTACATAGAACTGTATCAAATGCTTTGCTAAAATCAAGATAGGCTGTGTCCATAGCACCAACTTCATCCAAAACATTTGTCACATTGTTTAAAAAGATAACCAGAAAATTATCATTTTTGTATGATTCCTAACTGATTTTATTCCTTAATATTAAGCACTGTTTGGTTGGTGAAGGTACTGGTGAAGAAAGCAGGAAACTGTGAACTCTACTCCTACCTTAGGCATAAAAGGTGGTTGGAGGTCTTTGGGCCAGTGATTCAGGTTAGTTAGTTAGTTAGTCAGTCAGTCAGTCAGTCAGTCATACAGTGTATGTGTGTGTGAAATTATTTTCCTCCAAAGTGCTCCTCCTGGAAAACGATTCCAGAATGCACATGCATAACATCACATGGTTTCATTCAAGGCTCTAGAATCACTCCATCAATCATTGCAAGGTAGTCTTTTTTGAAAAAATGTTAGCACAATAGACTAGTTTAGCACCGAGATCACATTTAGGACAGGTGCTTTCATAGACTTTCAACAGAACAAAACCCAGGGGGGAAAAAGAATGGAAACTCATTGCTTGAAGCAATTGGACCCTTTTATTAAAAGTGTATTAAAAGTGTCTTGAAGGATACAACATATCTGTTCTACAATCATCACACTGCCATACTACTGGTCAGGGTTGTCATTTTATGAATCAAATAATCTTGTGGCACCTTAAAATTTGACATAATTATAGATATGCTTTTGTAGATTAAGAACTGACTTTGTCAGGTACCTGCACTGGGTCAGAAGTGCTATGAGAAAAAGAAGATAAAGCACTCTTGATACAGATGGGGATGAAATAGAAGTTGTAGATCAACTTTCCTTTCTCAAATCAATGTGTTTCACAGGGTTGTCATAGTGGAGAAAATATAGGTGGTCCTGTATTTCTGTTGCTAACTGAGACATTTGTTAAGTGGGTCTTGCCCTATTTTACGAACTTTTTTTGCCACAGTTATTAAGTGAATCACTACAGTTGTTAAGTTAGTAAGATAGTTGTTGAGTGAAACTGGCTTCCCCATTGACTTTGCTTCTCAGAAGGATACAGTGGTGATCACATGACCCCGGGACCCTGCAAATGTCAAATATAAGTCAGTTGCCATGCATCTGAATTTTGATCATGTGACTATCACAATGCTGCTATGGTCATTAAGTGTGAAAAATGGTCATAAGTCACTTTTTCAGTGCCGTTGTAACTTTGAACAGTCACTAAATGAAGTGTTATAAGTGAACAACTACCTGTCGGAAAAGGGAGAACTACAGTCTATACATATTCTTCAACTCTTGGAGAAAAGATCGACTATAAATCAAATGATTAATTTGCCCCCACGAAGTTCCGAAACAAGAGACTCGGACTAGAAACAAATGTAGCAATGTTGCTTTCCTACAAAGAACCCAAAAGCCATTGCTGCTCTTTTAAGCCTTATGGGAGGGGCCAAACATCTCATGGCCTTACTCCCGAGTTACTCTTTTTGCTTTAGCTGCTCTTGCCTTCTGGCAGCTCTTGCCTTCTGGCAGCTCTTCCTCCTGTTCCTCTGCCTCTCTGCTGCCTGCTTCTGGAGACTCTGGACTCTGCGCATTGCTCCCAGATGGCCCTGGCCCCATCTCTGCCTCCGACACAGAACCCTCGTCCGGGCCTTCCCCTGACTCCAGGACTGGCCCATTGTCCTCCCTAGCCTCCTCACTGTCCAACTCCGCTGCCAGCTTCCCAGGCTGCTGGTGGACCACAACAAGAAATAATGCTTTCATCTTCTCCACACCCCTCAAGGGCTTACAAAGAGCTTCTTTGTACTCAATCATTTCTGGGGCAATGCACTTGGTTGATCTTTGATACAAAATTAAGCTGTATGCCGTTTTCTGTAAAGCTAGCAATGGGAGAGTTCAGAGATATATTAGATGCTTTATGATTCTGAAATAATATGGAAAAGGAGCAGCAGAAATGGATTGGCAATACACAAGGCTCATAATTGCTGCCGTTGTTTCTGATTTATGTAGAACTGTATCAAATACTTTGCTAAAATAAAGTCCATAGCACCAACTTCATCTAAAGCATTTGTCACATAATTTAAAAAGATAACCAGGAAATTATCATTTTTGTATGATTCCTAACTGACTTTATTCCTAAGTATTGAGTTTGGTTGGTGAAGGTACTGGTGAAGAAAGCAGGAAACTGTGAACTCTACTCCTAACTTAGGCATAAAAGGTGGTTGGAGGTCTTTGGGCCAGTGATTCAGGTTAGTTAGTTAGTTAGTTAGTCAGTCAGTCAGTCAGTCAGTCAGTCAGTCATACAGTGTATATGTGTGTGTGTGTATGTAACAATACATACATCCCTGAGTCCTTAGGGAGATAGGGCGGTATATAAATATGAAAAATAAATAAATAAATAAATAAATAAATTGCACATGCACAATAATATATGTAGTATATTTGGATGTTACGGAAGGCTAGAGAGAATTTTTAACAATTTTAAAATGGCACAAATTTGCATATTATCTCAAAATATATATTTTAGAGGTTTTGTTGATTTTTGAAATACTACCAAGTATTTCCAAACCTCTTTTCCCAAGGCAATACTAAGATATATTCCAAGTATTCTAGGTAAATATAGCTGTAATATATGAAGCAGAGAGAAATGTATTTTATTCATACTGGAGGCAAGGTAAAGATAAAGGTTCCCTTTGCACATATGTGCTAGTCGTTCCCAATTCTACGGGGTGGTGCTCATCTCCGTTTCAAAGCCAAAGAGCCAGCACTGTCCGCAGAGGTCTCTGTGGTCGTATGGCCGGCATGACTAAATGCCAAAGGTACATGGAACGCTGTTACCTTCCCACCAAAGGTGGTTCCTATTTTTCTACTTACATTTTTATGTGCTTTTGAACTGCTAGGTTGGCAGAAACTGGGACAAGTAATGGGAGCTCACCCCGTTACGCAGCACCAGGGATTCAAACCACTGAACTGTCAACCTTTCACTCGACAACCTCAGTGTCTTAGCCACTGAGCCACCGCATCCCTAATAAGGTAAGGTTACTGGAGGTAACCTTACCTTGTTCACACTCCCTAAAGGGATCCATACATTTCTAATTTTGCAATAGTCAATAAACTGTAAAGAATTACCAGTAGTACATTAAATATGCATTGAATTGTATTGGCAATATACACAATCATTTAAATTTGCATGGAAAAATGCATACAAAAATAGGCATATTCAGGGAACTGCAGACAAAATGTCACTTTTTAAAAATCTGGGCTGAAAAACTTTCTTGAGTATTGTGGAGAAACGAGACTGTCCAGATTAGAAAAGTGAATCATTGTCATCAAATCTTTATTCAATCGTAGAGCAACACAGAAAAGTGAATAATTGAATTTGGTGGTTTATCTTCCATTAATATGAATCCATTTTAATGGTTGTTGCTTTACATTCAGTAGCTTTATAGAAAAGGAAATAGGCCATTATTGGAAAGTATATTTTTAAATGGCACAAATTAACAATTTTAAAATGGCACAAATTTGCATATTATCTCAAAATATATATTTTAGAGGTTTTGTTGATTTTGAAATACTACCAAGTATTTCCAAACCTCTTTTCCCAAGGCAATACTAAGATATATTCCAAGTATTCTAGGTAAATATAGCTGTAATATATGAAGCAGAGAGAAATGTATTTTATTCAGATGAATAAGAGATTATCTGGACCATATCGCATATTCAGGGAACTGCAGACAAAATGTCACTTTTTAAAAATCTGGGCTGAAAAACTTTCTTGAGTATTGTGGAGAAACGAGACTGTCCAGATTAGAAAAGTGAATCATTGTCATCAAATCTTTATTCAATCGTAGAGCAACACAGAAAAGTGAATCATTGTCATCAAATCTTTATTCAATCGTAGAGCAACACAGAAAAGTGAATAATTGAATTTGGTGGTTTATCTTCCATTAATATGAATCCATTTTAATGGTTGTTGCTTTACATTCAGTAGCTTTATAGAAAAGGAAATAGGCCATTATTGGAAAGTATATTTTTAAATGGCCTAAGTTTTAGCCAGAGTAGAATAAAAATCTTATTATTTTATTCAGATGAATAAGAGATTATCTGGACCATATCGCATATTCAGGACACAGCTTTATGAGATATATGTTGCATAAGAATAAGGGTATAGGATTTCTGGTGTGATAATTTCTCACTACTAAAAGCAGCCGTGTAAAAACATGGAACTCCCACATGATTTTCTGTTGCCCAAACTGGCCAGAACCTTGTAGCATTCTATGGACAGTTATTTTGTGCAGCTTTTATCTTAAGATGTAATATCTGATTAACTATATTAACACATGAGGTGATGTCTTTATAGACTTCAAAAACAGGGACACTGGACTTTGTCTACTGTTTTTCAAGTGGCAATGATAAGCAAACTGTTTGTGGAATTATATGTCATTTTGAAATGGCCCATTGGTTCAGAAGGATGAACCTGATGTAGGTTTCCAAAGGAAATGAGAACTCAAGACTTTAATATTTCCTTTTGCAAATGAAGGCAATCCAAAAAAGATATAGATATATAGATACACACACACACACACGAAGATAGATAGATAGATAGATAGATATATATATATATATATATATATATATATATATATATATATATATATATATATATATATATGTTTTCTGAGGTTTTCGCGGTGTTTGTATGTAGATCTTTGGTTATTCGGTTTTCTCCCGTAAAATTGGAAGTGTCTTGGCGACGTTTCGAAGTCTCATTCGTCATCTTCAGGCTTCAACCTATATATATATATATATATATATATATATATATATATATTTGTTTTCTGAGGTTTTCGCGGTGTTTGTATGTAGGTCTTTGGTTATTGGGTTTTCTCCCGTAAAATTGGAAGTGTCTTGGCGACGTTTCGAAGTCTCATTCGTCATCTTCAGGCTTCAGCTTCATGCTTCTGGGAGCAATGTGTGACTGCAGCTGTTTCTTCCTTTTTAACTGCTAGTGGGGGTTTGAACTGATTGGGTGGGAGCTTGGCTGTGCTCTGATTGGATGGGGTTTTTTTGGTGCTCTGATTGGCTGGGGGTGTGTCCTGTTTGGGTGGGGGCTTGGTTGTGCTCAGATTAGTCTGAGCTGCAGGGGGATTTGAGCTGGTGAGCTGCATAGCTGTTGTTTGGCTTCGTGTTCGTGGTCGTGCTACATCTTCATAGTGGGTGTCAGTCTGCTGCATGTATGGATTGGAGGGGTTTGAAATGGTTAATGTTGCAGCTGCGGTCTGGCTTCTGGTCCTTGGTCGTGCTTCATGATCAGTGTGGGTTTGGGTCTGCTTTCTGGGTGGATGTGTGGTGGTGACATCCTGTGTGGACCTCGTGAGTGTGGGTCTTGCGTCATTCTTCGTGTTAGGGACTCGTTTGTCGATAAGGGCGGGTTTCCAAATGGCTGGTAGGCGGGAGGTATCATCTCGTTTATTCATGCTGTGTGGGCGTTTTTCTATCTCGATGGCTTCTCTGATTATTCTGTTGTTAAAGTATTCATTAGCCATTTCAAACCCCTCCAATCCATACATGCAGCAGACTGACACCCACCATGAAGATGGAGCACGACCACAAACGCGAAGCCAAACAACAGCAATGCAACTCACCAATTCAAATCCCCCTGCATCTCAAACCAACCTGAGCACATCTAAGCCCCCCCCAACAGAACACATCCCCAGCCAATCAGAGCACAGCCAACCCCACCATCCAATTAGAGCACAGCCAAACTCCCACCCAATCAGAACACAGCCAAGCTCCCAACCAATCAGTTCAAACCCCCACTAGCACTTAAAAGGAAGAAACAGCAGTGATCATACATTTCTCCTAGAAATAGGAAGCTGTAAGCACCTAGCCTGATGATGACGAATGGGATTTCGTCAAAACGTCGCCAAGACACTTCCAATTTTACGTGGGAGAAAACCCGAATAACCAAAGACCTACATACAAACACCCGCGAAAACCTCAGAAAACAAATATATATATATATATATATATATATATATATATATATATATATATATATATTTGTTTTCTGTGGTATATATATGTAGGTCTTTGTTTATTCGGTTTTCTCCAGAAATTGGAAGTGTCTTGGCGACGTTTCGAAGTCTCATTCGTCATCTTCAGGCTTCAGCTTCATGCTTCTGGGAGCAATGTGTGATTGCAGCTGTTTCTTCCTTTTAACTGCTAGTGGGGGTTTGAACTGATTGGTCAGATTAGTCTGAGTTGCAGGGGAATTTGAGCTGGTATATATATAATTGGAATGAATCAGGAGTTATTGATAATGTGTATACCCAAAACCAAATAATTCTGAAAACAGAATTTCCCAATGAATCATTTTGTTTTCTGTTATTTTTACTTTTAACCAACAGAAAAATAAGTGGAAGAGAAGGGCTGAAGACAGAAAAGAAAGATAGAGGGAGGGAGGGAGGGAGGGAGGGAGGGCAGGTAGTCATGCAGAGTTTTACAAAGAAAAATGGTTTACAGAGGCTTTAGAGATCTATTTTGTTCCTGAAAACATTTTTATATATTAAAAAAAAACTTTAAAAGGCCAATTTAGAGACATTGAAGGTTTTAAGAGCTATCGTGGGTGTCATAAGCCTTTCCAATTTTGTTCCTCCAAAGCTGAGATGAAGAAAAAAAGCTTAAAACTTTTAACTCCCATCTCTCTATTTGCACTGTTGCTATAATGCTCTGTGTAAGAAAGATCTTTGCCGAAGTGGGATCTTACTGCAAGTCTCAGTATTAATGGTACCTTCTCAGATAAAGGCTTCTAAACAATGTTCAGTATCTTCAACCATGCTGGTTCACTGAAGCATTTGATAGTAGCCAAATGCCCTCACCATCATCCCAAGCAACTTTAAGCCTTACCACAGACATGGGCAACGAGTTTAGAGAAAAAGGTTTACGTGTTCTCACGTGTTTAAGGCAAAGCCTTAAACATTAACTCAGATTTTATTGTGACCATATAGTTACAGTATCTAAAACTGCTTGCTTGTGTCTGATTCTCTTCAAATCCACTGCACCTAATGATGGTGAGAATTCAGTCTTCTCTATTCCTAAATATTGGACCAGGGATGACAATTATCCTTATAGGGTAGGACAATGTTTCTCAACCTTGGCAACTTCAAGATGTATGGACTTCAACTCATCTGTCTGGAACCCGACATTAATACAATTGAGTGAGTCCAGACATATTTCATTAGAAGAGTTTTCCACTCCTCTGCTTGCAACAGAATACCTTATGCCTCCAGACTTGAAATTTTGGGCTTAGACAACTTAGAACTACGCTGCCTTCGGTCTGACCTAAGCATAGAACATAAAATTATCTGCTACAATGTCCTACCTGTCAATGACTACTTCAACTTCAACCACAACAATACACAAGCACATGATAGATACAAACTTAAGGTAAACCACTCCAAACTCGAACACAGAAAATACGACTTCAGCAACAGAGTGGTGAATACCTGGAATGTACTACCTAACTCTGGTTTCTTCCCCAAGCCCCCAAAACTTTAACTTTAGACTGTCTACTGTTGACCTCATCCCATTCCTAAGAGGTCTGTAAGGGGTGCGCATAAGCGCACCAAGGTGCCTACCATCCCAGTCCTAATGTCCCCTTTTATATGTATCCATTTCATGTATTCATAATCATGTTTATACTTATATCTATTATCTAATACACACTTGACAAAACAAATAAATAATAAATAATAAAATAATAACTCCCAAATTTCCCAGCCAGCATGGCTGGTTCAGAAATTCTGAAAGTAGATGTCCACACATCTTAAAATTGCCAAGTTTGAGAAACATTGGTGTAGAAGAAATTCTCATCATATACTCTGTTTCTAAGCAACCGTCTCTACGGGTTGAAGTTGAACCTGTGCGACATTGCTGAAACTCATATTGTAACATTCTTTATTTTTTTTTCCTTTCTTTTCCAGCTTCTCACATAATCAAGCTCAGACTTGTTCTGCACAATTTGTCCCAAACTAAGCAGCAGGATTAGATGGCTCATTAAGGAATTAATTCCAGCAAATGCATTCCAAACCTGACTTTAAAAAAAGCAAAACAAACACAAACTTCATTTCAGATGGGCTAGGTATTAATTAAGCGGCCATGCTGAAATCAGAGGCATTGGCACAAAATTGAAATTAATCTTATTCTAGTGCTTTAGCCTCTGGGTGTTGAGAACTAGCATCCATAAAATTATTTTAATGACACCGAGATTTTTTTTTTCTTGACAAAAACGCTCATTACCTGCTTTAGAATTAGGATTTGAAAGTGTGATTAGAAATGTTATGAGACATTAGGTGAAACCACCTCAAAGATTTTAAATTTTGAGAGCTACACTAGTTAAATTATGTAACATGAAGTGACTCTTGCTTTCCCAAAAGTATATATATTTGGTATTAGTCATGGTGATTCCTAATGGATCATTAAATTCCTTACTCATACAATAAAAGCCATTTATTTCTGAATCAGCTATAGCTGTCAGATTCTCTCACTGAAATTACACTTCCTCTACAGTCAGGTTTCCCCTAATTAGAAGTCTTCCTTACATTCCCATGTCTACCCATCAAACGCTTCTGTTTAGTTTTTGGTTCACCTCACCACCTGGTCAGGATTTTTCTATTGGTGAATAATGATTGGGAGTAATTTAGAAACAGAATTATTAATTAGATCAGTATTAAGAATTGTTTCCCTTGGTATAGCTAATCAAAAAAGTCATTAAGTATAAAGAGCCTATTTGTAACAACTTTTATTATTTTTACAAATAACTCAAGGTGGCAACAGTGGTGGGATTCAAATAATTTAACAACTGGTTCTCTGCCCTAATGACCGGCTGGGTGCGCATGGCGATGGTGGGCGTGGCCAGGAGGTGTGACAGGCAGCACTCGGCCTCCTGTACTCCTGGAAGCAAAAATGGGCCATGCCCAATTTTGGGCCTAGTAGGCCTCCCTGCACTTACCTGGGAGCCAAAATGGGGCACATGGGAACTCCTGGAAGGGCCGGGGCTAGCCAGCAATTTAACTACCAGTTCACCCGAACCAGCCAAAACCAGTTGAATCCCATCACTTGGTGGTAAATATATCCAACACACCTTCCTTCTCCTACTTTCTCCACAACAACAATCCTGTGAGTTGTCTATGGAGATTTTCACTCACCCAGGTCATGGTTGTTCCAAAGATGGTTTTTCAAGAGGCAACTGGATTTTCTGGTTTTTTTCTTTCTTGAACAGCATTCTCTCAATAGAAGGGGAGGAATACAATATCATCTGTCTCCCATCTATAACACAGTTCTTTCATGGTTCCAAGAAGGCTCCACACCCATTTGCACTATTCAGGTGGCCCTGATGACATATGTAAACCTCCAGGTGACCTCAGTGACTTGCTAAAAGAATGCAAATGAGCAGCTGTCTGCAAGGAGTATACATCCTTCCATTTCCCATCACCCATTCATCAAGAAGCTGAAGAAGTTTCTTAGATGAGAGAAGAAACGTCTTCAAAGAAAAATCAGGAAGTCCAGTTGAAAAAGCAACTTGGGGACAATCCTGTGAGATAGGTTGGGCTGAGACTAAGTGACTGGCCCAAAGTTACCCAGCTGGCTTTCATACCTACAACTCAGGGGTGAAATCTAAAAATTTTCCATACCGGTTCTGTGGGCGTGGCTTAATTGGTGGGCGTGGCTTGGTGGTCAGATGACTGGGTGGGCGTGGCCAATAACAATAAATAATAAGAATAATAAAGTATAAAAAACAATAAGAGGTATCAAAAACCAACTTTCACACTTTACACACACACAACACAACACAACTGACTCACACACAATGTAAAAGCAGCTGCACTTCACACTTCACACTTCACACAGCCACAAAAAGCTCAAAAACCAACTTTCACACTTTACACACACACAACTCTCTCTCACTCACACAAACACTCACAAAATGCCATATACAGCTTTCTGAGATTTTGTGTGTTTGTGTAGTTAGAGTGAAACACTACAGAAACACACCAAATCTCAGAAAGCTGCACAAATATTTTATTTTATTATTTTATTTTATTGTGGACTTCAAATCCCAGAGTTCCTCAGCCAGCAAAGCAGGAAGTCAAAGCAAGCTTTTTTCTTTTCTTCAATAACTGAAGAAAGCATAGCGTTGCCAGCCCGAAAGAGCGGTAATTATAGGTAAGTGAGGAGGGGGAATTGGCTGGGCATGGGTGGGGGCTCTTGTAAGTGCGGGCTGTTAAAAAGTGAATTTAAAAGCCTGTGAGGATCAGGAAACTCCTCTGGGATCGCCAGAGGAGGCTTTTAAAACCTCGGGTTTTTTTCTTTTTTTCCCCCCCTTCGGCTGAAGAGGGTTTTTTAAAAAAAAACTTTTAAAGTATTCTGATGATCTCTGCTCAGCCCCGCGATCATCAGAGGGTTGTTTTTTTTTTTACTTTTCAAGGCATGTTTCAGCTGAAGAAAAACTTTTAAAAGTAAAAAAAAAAACAACCTCTGCTGATGGTGCGGCTCAGCAGAGGCATGGGGGGATTTTTGCTACCGGTCCTCCGAACCAGCAGCTGCCATCGCTACCTAATCGGGGGAGCCAGTGCGAACCGGGAGCATTTCACCCCTGCTACAACTCCTGGCTCTTGCTTTCTAGTCTGTTGCTTTAACCACTAGACCAAACTGGCTCTTGATTTTATGATTTTGGTGGATTCTGCCAACTCATTCTCAACAAAATCCATGATAATTTCTCTGGTATTCCAGAAAACTCCAATAGCAGATGAGGGCATTCTGGTCTTAAAAAGAAAAGTTCTATACATGACTTTACAGATGAAAATACATCTTTTTTTAAAAAAAAAATCTGCCTTTTAACATTCTTTACAAGATGTATTGGTGTTCTAATCTTGAAAATTTCTTAAATCATCACATCATAGACACCTTTACATTTTAAAGTATATTGTGCAGAATATTTACAATTCCAGCTTATTTGAGTACTGTAAACTAGGATGTGAATGAAAAAACCCACATGATTTGGAATTTAAAAATCGTTTTATGTCAAACACTAAGAGATTTAATTAATTCATGCATCTAATTGTTTCATTAGTAGACTTGAAAGTACATGTTGTGATTTCTGTTAAACAAGGCATCTGGTTTCCCAGTTACATTCCAACTCAAAAGAAACAGAACATTTCTCTTAATAAACAAATTTGCTAACTAACTAGAAAAAAATGAATAGTTGGAGAGGCTTTCTACCACCTGTAGATAAACATTATTATCTTTAGAAGGAAGATAATAAAGGGTCAACCCTATTAATAGGCCAAAGGTTTGTAGATCAATATCTCACTAATATCTGCGATGTCCAGTTAGTGAGTTTGAGGTGCTTGCATGGACACAGCCATGTTTCATTCCTGCCGGAATATTTAGATTAAGGACTGATTTTCCTGTTATTTCTGTCTTGATGTTCTTTGCTTCTAAAACTGTTTCCACTTTCACCCTCCTTTTCCCTAGTTGAATTACGCACTGCATTATTTTGATAAGTTAATATAAACTGTACCAGAAAATGCTCTTCATACCAGTTTGTGTGCCAAGCATTGCTTCTCCTTTCTTAGCTATTGTTTAAGTAATACAAAGTGTGAGTGGATTTCTATGTTTTTTTTCCCCATTCTTTATCAGGCTTATACCTACATCTGATTCCATGACAGTCTTCACAATGCCTCTTACTACAACTACAGAATTACATTTAGCTTAATTCCATGGCAGCCACTACTTGAATTAAATTAAGATCACTGTTAATCTTTATATACATGAATTATTCTTCAGTCCCCGTATCTCAGAGCTAACCAGGTGTTGTTACATAAGATGGCCATAATAATGCAATTAGCTCCTTTTTTTCATGTGATGCTGTTAAAAAAGCAGCAAGGGTTAGTAATGTGACTGTGACTGTCATCTGACTTGACCCAACAAAAGTTATTTCAGTTAAATACTTGATTTCTAAAGATCTGAGACTGTCTGGGAATTTACAGACAGTGTTGAATAGGAAGAATGATACTAGACCAGTCCAATGCTTGCAGCAGAAGTGACATTAAAGGCAAATTACTTTTAATTATAGGGACACAGTGGCTCAGTGGCTAAGATGCTGAGCTTGTCAATTGAAAGGTCGGCAGTTCAGCAGTTTGAATCCCTAGTGCTGCGTAACAGGGTGAGGTGAGCTCCCGTTACTTGTCCCAGCCTCTGCCAACCTAGCAGTTCGAAAGCACATAAAAAATGCAAGTAGAAAAATAGGGACCACCTTTGATGGGAAGGTAAAAGTGTTCCATATGCCTTTGGCGTTCAGTCATGCCAGCCACATGACCAAGGAGGTCTTTGGACAGCGCTGGCTCTGCGGCTTTGAAACGGAGATGAGCACCGCCTCCTAGAGACGACTAGCACATATGTGCGAGGGGGATCTTTACCTTACTTTTAATTACTAGTGTTGAATAATCGATCTAAATAATCAAGCTCAATCAAAAAATATTCTTCATGAAGATGTAGGTGCACTGCAGGATTCATATCAACTGATAGCAATTTTAGAAGTGGCAACAACTGGGATGGATTTTCAACAGAGACCTAATAAGTTCACAGAAATTCTCAGGAGTTCCTAAGTCTGACAGCCGTTTTAAAAGCAGGAGGTCTGGAATCACTGGATGCTTTCAGTTGCAGGATATTTCTGTAGTCCTGTGTTGTGATGCCTAAATATATATATGAAAAGGGAGCTAGTTTTCTTCCCCCCAGTTATCAACTTTTAATATGGGAGAGCTTCTTAGAATTGCTAAGAATACCACGACACCATGAATACCATGAAGCAACTGGCCAATCTCATCTTCAGTTCAGAGTGATCATTCCTGTCAGATGAACAAGACATTTCATCACACTGCACTGTGCCATATTTTGACCAGATTACAAACAATATCTTAAAAGATACAAACCATGGTTTGTATCTTTGTATCTATCGCGGGTAATAGAGGGAGCAGTTTGGAGCTCCCATGTAACACCCATCCTACGCAGACTGCACTGGCTACCTGTTGTCTTCCGGGTGCGCTTCAAGGTATTGGTTACCACCTTTAAAGCGCTCCATGGCTTAGGACCGGGATACTTACGGGACCGTCTACTGCCATCTGGTACCTCCCACCGACCTGTGCGTTCTCACAGAGAGAGAGGGTGCCATCAGCCAAGCAATGTCGGCTCGCGGCCCCCAGGGAAGGGCCTTCTCTGTGGGAGCTCCTAGCCTGTGGAACGAACTTCCCCCTGGACTTCGACAACTACCTGACCTTCGGACCTTTTGCCGCGAACTTAAGACTTATCTATTCCGTCTCGCTGGACTGGCTTGAATTTTAATTTTGTAGTTGATTTTATGGGTTTTAATTTTTATTAATTTTTATCAGGATTGATTGTATTTTAAAAATTGGGCCAAATTTAATAAGTTTTTTAATGTATGTTTTTAGTGTTGTATGTGTCTTCATTGTATTTTATCTTGGCTGTAAACCGCCCTGAGTCCTATGGGAGAAGGGCGGTATACAAATTAAAATAATAATATTATTATTATTATTATTATTATTATTATTATTATTATTATTATTATTATTATTATTATTATTATTATTATTATTATTATTATTATTATTATTATTATTATTATTATTATTATGGTTTACAAATCGCAATGGCTGTATGGTGACTAATGATACACCCCCCCAAATAGATTAATCTCAGTGAGATTTTGTGTCAATGAGCTCAGTGTCTTCTCTTAGTGCACCAAAAGGGAGAATAGGTTTTTCCCTCTTCTGGACCAAAAACAGACTTTGGATTACACCCTGAGATGGGTTAAACTTCAACTCCTGTAATTTTCCAGCAAGGAGACCATTGACTGGAAATTCTGGGCCTGTATTTCCACAGAATTGAAGGGGGTTCAGTGAGCAAGGCTAGTAACATAATATAGAATAGCAAAAAAACCATGCCTGCCTGCCTGCCTGCCTGCATGCCTACCTACCTACCTACCTACCTACCTACCTACCTACCTACCTACCTATCTATCTATCTATCTATCTATCTATCTATCTATCTATCTATCTATCTACACGTACCTGCTCTAAATGTGAGCTGGTACTATAAAGCTATCCTTATGGTTCTCTTGCTTGCAGGAGTGTATTATTCTCAAAGAAAAATTGCCTAGTGTCTTTCTTCCTTATTTAATTTAGAGGCTGCCTGACACCAAACGACTTCAGGCAACTTCCATTAAAACAGAACTATAGAACTGAGGAACAAAGAGCCAGGTGTGTTTGGGAACCATCTGACATAACAATGGGCTCAGCACCAGTGGTGGATCAGGCGAACTAGTAGTGGCAGCGGCGGGAGGCTCCACCCACCCACTTGGACATCTCTGCACATGCGCAGAAGTGCTGTAAGCATGTGCATGCCCACGAGTGAACTGGTAGCGAACAAAATTGAAACCCACTACTGCTCAGCACCAACCATAGCCCCAGGACTGGGAGCTTCGGGACTTCTGGAATATCATCAGAGCTTTGTCAATCTCTGGGAGTTTGCTGTTCCAGGGGGAGGGTGCCATGACAGTGAAGGGGTGGTCCCAGTAGATGACACTGCATAATTGAAGTGACCCAGGATGCATCTGCTCTTCCTAATATCATGAATAACCAAGCCTATTCCATGAAGGTTTTAGAGGTGGTAACCAACATCTTGAACTGCACCCAGAAAGAAACTGGCAACCAATACAGAGGTATCAAGGTGCAGTGTGTATGGCCCATTACTGCCCATGACGCAATATTCTGAGTCGCCTGTATCTCAGATGGATCCAGATGGCTTCAATGACAGCCCCAGGGGTGAAATGCTCCTGGTTCTGACCGGATGTGGACATCTGGTAGCGATTGTGGCCGGTGGTTCGGCAATCTGGTAGCAATGACGGAGCAAAGCTCTGCCCACCTGCCCGGGTATCATTACTTCCTGGTTTCCTCTCCTCAAGAAGCCTTCCCTGGACCCAGCTGTTTTAGGAAATTATCGTCCAGTCTCCAATCTTCACTTTACGGCGAAGGTTGTAGAGAGTGCGGTGGCATGTCAGCTACCCCAGTACCTGGATGTAACCGTCTATCTAGACCTGTTCCAGTCCGGCCTGATACAGTACGGAGACGGCTTTGGTCGCATTGGTGGATGATCTCTGGAGGGCCAGGGATAAAGGTTATTCCTCTGCCCTGGTCCTATTAGACCTCTCAGTGGCTTCTGATACCATCGACCATGGTATTCTGGGAGTGGGGGGCACCGTTTATCGGTGGTTCTCCTCCTACCTCTCTGACCGGTCGCAGACGGTGTTGACAGGGGGGCAGAGATCGACTCCGAGGCGCCTCGTGTGGGGTGCCGCAAGGGTCGATCCTCTCGCCTCTCCTGTTTAATATCTATATGAAGCCGCTGGGTTATATCATCAGTGGTTTTGGGGTGAGATACCAACTGTACGCTGACGACACGCAGCTGTACTTTTCCACCCCAGGCCACCCCAACGAAGCTATCGAAGTACTGTCCCGGTGTTTGGAAGCCGTACGGGTCTGGATGGGTAGGAATAGGCTCAAGCTTAATCCCTTCAAGACGGAGTGGCTGTGGATGCCGGCACCCCGGTACAGTCAGCTGCAGTTGCGGCTGTCTGTTGGGGGCGAGTCATTGGCCCCGATGGAAAGGGTGCGCAACTTGGGCGTGCTCCTGGATGGACGGCTGTCTTTTGAAGACCATTTGACAGCCCTCTCCAGGAGAGCTTTTTATCAGGTTCGCCTGATCTGCCAGTTGCGTCCCTTCCTGAACCGGGATGCCCTATGCACGGTCACTCATGCTCTCGCTACCTCTCGCTTGGACTATTGCAATGCTCTCTACATGGGGCTCCCCTTGAAGAGCACCCAGAGACTCCAGTTAGTCCAGAATGCGGCTGCGCGGGTTATTGAGGGAGCAGTTCGAAGCTCCCATGTAACACCTATCCTGCGCAGACTGCACTGGCTGCCTGTTGTCTTCCGGGTGCGCTTCAAGGTGTTGGTTACTACCTTTAAAGCGCTCCATGGCTTAGGACCGGGATACCTATGGGACCGCCTACTGCCATCGTCTATCTCCCAACGACCGGTGCATTCTCACAGAGAGGTACTCCTTAGGGTGCCGTCAGCCAAACAATGTCGACTGGCGGCCCCCAGGGGGAGGGCCTTCTCTGTGGGAGTTCCTACCCTGTGGAACAAACTTCCCCCTGGACTTCGACAATTACCTGACCTCAGGACCTTTCGCCGTGAACTTAAAACTTATTTATTTCGTCTTGCTGGGCTGGCTTGAATTTTTAATATTTTAAATTGATTTTATGGGTTTTAAATTTTTGTAATTTTATAGGGAGATATTTTATTTAAGGCCAATGGAATAAGTTTTTTAAGGGTTGTTTTTAGTATTGTATGTGTAGTTTTTGCTTTTATTTTGGCTGTGCACCGCCCTGAGTCCTTCGGGAGAAGGGCGGTATACAAATTAAAATATTATTATTGTTGTTGTTGTTGTTGTTGTTGTTATTATTATTATTATTATTATTATTATTATTATTATTATTATTATTATTAACCAGGAAGTAATGTGTTTTTTACCTTCTGCGCATGTGCAGAAGGTCTGTGCGTGCATATGATGCGGCGTGTACACTTCCAAACCGGTAAGGAAGGTAAGTAGATTTCACTCCTGGACAGCCCCATGTAATTCATATGCATTTAGGCCAAACCACAACATTTTCTTCAAAAAGCTCTTTCGTCATTACTATCCTTTAGATTCCAGACAAAGCCCATCCTATTTCTTTAAATTTAGTTTTATTTTAATTAAATTATTTTTGTGGTTTTATACAATTTAGTAAAATATTTCATTATGCATTTTGACGATTTTAATATGTGGGTCTATAAACAAATACTTTGTAGGATTAATGCTTTATTGGTACAATGTGCTTTTAGTATTTATATTTTAATTAATGTTTGTTAAGCCACTTTACAAAAATAATGCAGAACCTTTCAACAAATCAGTAGACAGAGAAAATAAATGAGCAGGAAACTATTTCTTATGGGATTATTAAGTACTGAATACTACAAGTGTGAGTGTTAAAAGCATCCCTTCAGTTGAACAAGGTTACCAGATAAAATAATGAAAAATAGGGGGAGAAAGGAGTGAATGCCAAAATGCAGAATCTTTTATTAATATGCAAGAATCCACACACAAACATATTGTTTGGATTTGTTGCCCTCTAGTGGTTTTATTGGAAATATATCCCTAAACTTTATCATTTAAAATTTCACACAGGGACCACATAAAACAAAGTGGGCATACATTAAAACTTACAATAGGTAGGCTAGCATAGCATAGCGCAGCGCAGCGCAGAACAGAACATAATAGAATAGAATAGAATTTCTTTGTTGGCCAAGTGTGATTGGACACACAAGGAATTTGCCTTGGTGCATACGCTCTCAGTGTACATAAAAGATACATTCGTCAAGAATCATAAGGTACAACACTTAATAATAAATAAATATTTAAATAAATAATAAATAACAACAGAGTTGGAAGGGACCTTGGAGGCCTTCTAGTCCAACCCCCTGCCCAGGCAGGAAACCCTACACCATCTCAGACAGATGGTTATCCAACATTTTCTTAAAAATTTCCAGTGTTGGAGCATTCACAACTTCTGCAGGCAAGTCGTTCCACTTATTAATTGTTCTAACTGTCAGGAAATTTCTCCTTAGTTCTAAGTTGCTTCTTTCTTTGATCAGTTTACACCCATTGCTTCTTGTTCTACCCTCAGGTGCTTTGGAGAACAGCCCGACTCCCACTTCTCTGTGGCAGCCCCTGAGATATTGGAACATTGCTATCATGTCTCCCCTAGTCCTTCTTTTCATTAAACTAGACATACCCAGATCCTGCAATCGTTCTTCATATGTTTTAGCCTCCAGTCCCCTAATCATCTTTGTTGCTCTTCTCTGCACTCTTTCTAGAGTCTCAGCATCTTTTTTACATCGTGGCGACCAAAACTGGGTGCAATATTCCAAGTGTGGCCTTACCAAGGCATTATAAAGTGGCACTAACACTTGATTCTATCCCTCTGTTTAGGGTACAAATAAGCAATCAGGAAACAATACCAATATAAATCATAAGGATACAAGCAACAAGATTACAGTCATAAGTGGAAGGAGATGGGTGATGGGAATGATGAGAAGATTAATAGTAGTGCAGATTTAGTGTTGAGGGAATTATTTGTTTAGCAGAGTGATGGCGTTCGGGAAGAAACTGTTCTTCTGCCTAGTTGTTCTGGAGTGCTCTATAGCGTCGTTTTGAGGGTAGGAGTTGAAACAGTTTATGTCCAGGATGTGAGGGGTCTGTAAATATTTTCACAGCCCTCTTTTTGACTCGTGCAGTCAATAAGAGATGTGAGATAACTTTATTTATTAAAATACAGGTAGTCCTTGACTTATGACCACAACTGAGTCCAAAAATTTATGTTGTTAAGCGAGACAGTTGTTAAGTGAGTTTTGCCCCAGTTCACCACCCTTCTTGCCACAATTGTTAAGTGAATCACTGCAGGTGTTATGTTAGGAACACAACTAAGTGAATCTGACTTCCCCATTGACTTTGCTTGACAGAAGGTTGCCAAAGGAGTCACATGACCCCGGGCATTGCAACCGTCATAAATATGAGTCAGTTGCCAAGCACTTGAATTTTGATTGGGATGCTGTAATGGTTGTGTGAAAAATGATCATAAGACACTTTTTTCAGTGCTGTTGTAATTTCAAATGGTCACTAAACCAACTTACACTAAACATTGTAAGTTGAGAACTACCTGTATATCTGGAACAAGTTGTTGTTGTAGCTGCTTATGCTATCCGCAGGGCATTTTCTATTTTTGGAAAGCTCTTGCCAGGAATTATTACAGTTCTTTTTAAATTACAATTGCTCTTTGCATATATCTATATTAACTTATCACATGCAAATTTATGCTGCCTGCAATGTGTTTCACCATGTTTTAGGTTCCTAAAAAAAAATTCTTCCTACCATACTTTCCTGCAATGAATCATCTCAGCCTACTCCAAATATTTTTTTTTTCCTGACATTGTTTGATTCCTGAACAGGGTCTATCTTAACTGGGACGATGATGATGATGATGATCATGGCTGAACTCATCCCTTCCTGACTCCATTATCTCAAACAAAGAATATCAAGTCTATCGATCAGATCGTGAAAACCGAAGAGGTGGTGGAGTGGCTATCTTTTACAAAAAGTCACTGAATCTAAAAAATATCCAAGTAGCACATAAACTCTCTCTTCCTGAAACTATAGTATGCGACCTATCCCTTGACACTACTCTTCGATTCTTACTATGCTACAGAGCCCCTGACTATGACATTACCCATGCAAATATGCTAACCTCAATGCTAACATGGGCTACCTCTTGCCCATATCCTCTCATCTTCCTGGGTGACTTAAATCTACCTCTCATTAACTGGACAACTAATGAATGTTCAACTGACCCAATCCATACTACACTATACAACGCTGTTACAAACCTAGGTCTTGAACAACTTGTAACTAACAATACAAGACTCAACAACTGCCTTGACCTCATCTTCTGCAACAATTCAAACTCAATTTACGGACTACAAATTAAAGAACCTTTTTCCAACAGTGACCACTGCATGATTGATTTTCATCTCAATATACGTCCATACTTAAATCGTCATAACAACAGTACTCCCAACTACAACTTCAAAAAAGCCAATTACGACCTTATAAACAACGATTTTTCATTTCTGGACTGGCAAAATCTGTTTGCAACCTGAATAACTGCTGATGACCACTATAGAGTCTTCCTACTTGAAATCAATAGAGTCATTAAACTATATGTACCACAAATGACTACCATGACCAAGAAAAACAAACTACCCATATCAATAAAAAAGCTTCAATCAAAAAAAAAATCCCTCTAGAAAAGAAACAAAAAAGGCTATGTTACAAATTTCAAAAACCACTACAGAAACATATGCAACCAAATAAAAACTGAATGCACAAATTACCACACCAAGCAAGAAGAGAACCTTCTGCGCACAAATTCCAATCATGCCTTTTATAATTTTGTCAACAATAAACTTAAAGACTCAAGATCCATCCCACCACTAAAAGATTCTAACAACAAAGAATGCAATGACGAAGCAGTCAAAGCAAACCTCTTCAACATTTTCTTTGGCTCAGTTTTTGTTAACTCCGATAACACATATCCGACATTCCACAAACGAACCAGCAATGACTATGATGATTTAACTCATATAGATTTCACAGAAGACAACATTGGAAAAGCTCTTCACAACTTAAAACCATCGCTTTCTATTGGACCTGATGGACTATGTGCATATTTCTTAAAAAAACTTTCCATTAAGTATTATCTTTGAGAAAGCTTTCACTACCAGTTCTCTTCCCAAACTTTGGTCACTAGCCACAGTCATCCCTATCTTCAAAAAAGGAGACCCCAGCTTAGTTGAAAACTACAGACCGATCTCCCTTTGCTGCGTCACCTGCAAAGTCATGGAATCTATCATCAACCAATCCATTACCTCACACTTAGAAACTAACAACCTACTCTCCAACAAACAATTTGGTTTCAGGAAAAAATTATCATGTAACTTACAACTTCTCCACTGCAAAAACATATGGACTTCAAATCTCGATCAAGGCAAATCAATAGATGCAATCTACATAGACTTCTGCAAAGCTTTTGACTCAGTAGTACACGATAAACTTCTCCTAAAACTAATATCCTATGGCATCTCAGGACCCCTCCACAAATGGATATCTGCTTTTCTGTCTAACAGACAACAAGTGGTCAAAATTGGCAATGCTTTATCAAATCCTGTTCCTGTCAAGAGTGGCGTTCCTCAAGGCAGCGTCCTTGGACCAACACTCTTTATATTATACATTAATGATCTTTGTGACCACATCTCAAGTAATTGTGTTCTCTTTGCTGACAATGTCAAACTATTTAACACCACAGACAATACATCTATCATTCAAAAAGACCTTGATCATCTAACCGCTTGGTCTAAAAATTGGCAGCTCCAAATTTCAACCAGCAAATGCTCAGTCTTACATATAGGAAAAAAGAACCCAAAAACTAAGTACATACTAGATGGACATTACCTTACAGACGACCCCCATCCCGTTAAAGACCTTGGAGTTTTCATGTCAAATGATCTAAGTACCAAAGCCCACTGCAACTACATAGCAAAAAAAGCTCTAAGAGTTGTAAACCTAATTTTGCGTAGCTTCTTTTCCAAAAACACCACACTACTAACCAGAGCATATAAAACATTTGCTAGACCAATTCTAGAATACAGCTCACCTGTTTGGAACCCTCACCACATCTCTGACATCAATACAATTGAACGTGTCCAGAAATATTTTACAAGAAGAGTTCTCCATTCCTCTGAAAACAACAAAATACCTTATCCCACCAGACTTGAAATCCTAGGCTTAGAAAACTTGGAACTCTGTCGCCTTCGACAAGACCTAAGTTTAACTCACAGAATCATCTATTGTAATGTCCTTCCTGTCAAAGACTACTTCAGCTTTAATTGCAATAATACAAGGGCAACCAATAGATTTAAACTTAATGTAAACCGCTTTAATCTAGATTGCAGAAAATATGACTTCTGTAACAGAATCATCAGTGCTTGGAATACTTCACCTGACTCTGTGGTCTTTTCCCATAATCCTAAAAGCTTTAACCAAAAACTTTCAACTATGGACCTCACCCCATTCCTAAGAGGACCATAAGGGGCATGCATAAGCGCACAAATGTGCCTACCGTTCCTGTCCTATTGTTTTTCTTTTCTTCTTCCTATATATATATATGTTTATACCTCTTAACATTTACTCATATATATGTTTATATACTATATAATCTTTTTGTATGATGTTGTGACAAAATTAATAAATAAATAAATAAAATAAATAAATGATGATATTTAAGCATGTTAGATGGCCAGTTTGTCTCATTCTTGCTTTTTCCTTCTGCATTATTGTGTGTGTGTGTGTAATTTTTTTTTATTTTTTAATATAATAATTCCATCTTCAATTAAACAATATGTGGTCCGGGTACAAATATCTTCGTAAAATAATAATCAAGATTTACAACAATATTCGTTACATTAGCATTAATTCTATAATATTAAAATGATAATATTAAACATAATAATCATAATATTTACTTTGCTCTCTTAACATATCTTCCTTATTTCACTAATCTTTTTCTTTTGTTTCCCTGTTTCTAACTTCCATTTTTGTAATCTAGCCATTGATAAAATAAGTCCCATGTCATATAATATTTAGTTTGTTCTTTCTCCTTAATTGCAAGCATTAATCTATTCATTTCTGCGCATTCTAATATTTTCCTGAACACATTGTCATCTGTAGGGATCTCTTCACGTTTCCAATTTTGTGCAAATACAATTCTAGCTGCAGTTAATATATGAATAATTAAATATGCATTCCCCTTACTGTATTTTTCGTGTAGAATCCCCAACAAGAATATTTCTGGCTTTACATCAGTATGCTTTAAATCAATATTTCTTCTGCATTCTTGATGTGCCCCTTGATAACTTCTTTCCACACTAACATGCTATTTTTGTCGCACCCTACCAGGAATCTTTCATTTTTCCTGCTGTCCGTGTGCTATTCATCTACACCAGTATTTTCTCTATTCACTCCAAATAAAATATAATGAAAGAGTTCTGGACACTCCCAACTTCTAATATCCCAACGCCTCTCCTTCCGCCATTTCATAGAAACATCCCTTGTTAAAATCACCAGCAATCTCTTTCACGACAAATCTTGTCTCTTTGCTTGATTCTTCTTATTCTGACATCTCCAGTCATCTTCGTGCCTCAATGGTTGTCTTTAGCAGGTGTTTGTCCTGCACATGATTTGAATAATCTGTAATGTCACTGGAAAACCTCCTCTATTTTCACTTGCATTCCCCCTATGTGCTTCCCTGCTGTCTTCTGACTTCAGAATGTCTATCATCCCATAACCCACCCATCTCATGATAACAATCTTAAGACTGTATTTCATTAACTTTTAAACCTAGCTCTCCACATCCTCAAGAGAAGTTCCATTTCAGAAAAAACAATAGAACTGTAAAAACAATAATTATCAATGGTATCCCAAAAGAGCTTGCAAAGTTTAGTTCAGCAATCAAACATTTGAGTAATCTCTAAAAGTCATACACTGATGTTAGAAAGTATAAAAGCCTCTGGTAGCTCAGACTGCTAAGACAGTCTGTTATTAACAGCAGCTGCTTGCAATTACTGCAGGTTCAAGTCCCACCAGGCCCAAGGTTGACTCAGCCTTCCATCCTTTATAAGGTAGGTAAAATGAGGACCCAGATTGTTGGGGGCAATAAGTTGACTTTGTATATAATATACAAAGGGATGAAAACTATTGCTTGACATAGTGTAAGCCGCCCTGAGTCTTCGGAGAAGGGCGGGATATAAATGCAAATTTTTTTAAAAAGCATTTTTTTCTGAACTTTTCTGCAGGAACTCAGCTCTTTTCCCTCCATCCTTCTCTACTCAGGGAACCCTTCCTGTTTCTTCACTTTAGGAAGAAAAAAAACCCTTTGCTTGGATAAAAAACCTGAACTTTTGGATTTTAATCAGATCCAAGACAGGTGCTTCTTTATTTTTTTTTAACCTTCTAGTAGTGTTTGGGGATTTATTGAATAATAAATCTAGGTTCAGGCAGAAGCCAAGTCATACAGTAGTGGCTAAAATTGTGGAAACCTTTTGGGAAAAGTATATTTTCTAAAATTAGCTAATAACACCACTTTTTTAGGGAGTAGTACCATAAAATAACATATCAATGAAAAGATAATTTAATCAAGAATGTAATGCAATAACTTTTATGAAGGATTTGCTATTAGAATAGCAGTTACAGTATAAAGAAGAAAAGTGAAACATGTAGAAAAAACGAGATATACAGAAATTATCACCATAGAAAAAACGAGTTACACAAAAAATACTTAGTTGGGTAACCTTTAGCATGAATTATGTCCTTACAATGTCTTCCCATTGAGTGAACTTTTAGTTCTGCAGCTGTTATAATGTGAAACCAAGATTAAATGATTGTTTCTATTAACTGGTTTTATTGCTGGTTCGCTTCTGACCAGTGGTGGATTGCTACTGGTTCTACCCGGATTGGTGAACCGTTAGCAGCGGCGGCAAGAGGCTCCACCCACCTGCACCAGATGCTTCTGCACATGATAGCTCTTAATTTCTTTATTCTGAATTTGTTTGAATGTTCTCTTTTTGCACAATTTTGTAACAACTTCACTACTGCTGCTGGATACTAGTATTTGCCCAACACATCTAAAAGATGACAGAGGAGTTTGTAGAAGTTATGCTGATAAATGACTTAGGAAACATAGTGTAAGTTTATTTATTTTTATTTTATTTATTTATTTGTCACAACAGTATATATAAGCATAAGTATGAAATAACTATACGGTATATAAGCATATATATAATCGTAAGTATGTAATAACTATATGAAATTGGATACAATCAAAGGGAACATTAGAACAGGAACGGTAGGCACGTTGGTACTCTTATGCATGCCCCTTACAGACCTCTTAGGAATGAGGTGAGGTCAATAATAGATAGTTTTTGGTTAAAGCTTTGGGGATTTTGGGAAGAGACCACAGAGTCTGGTAGGTTGAGTGGGGGGGGTGACATTTGTTACAGCGAAGTGCAGAGATGGACACAAGAGTTTAGGGCTAACCTCCAGCCCATTTCTCAGTTCCTCCTAAACACAGAAAAAAATGGTCTGCTGAAATTGAAGTTGGAGATCATTAAAAGTAAAATGGATGGCTCTACAATTTTGCACCTAAAATTCTCTCAAAACAAACCAATTCTGAAAATGTTGTGCTGCCCAGGATCCAGGGATATTTAGAGATACAAAGGAGATATTCCAGTTTATCTCAACTGGAAATAAAATGAAACATTTTATAGTTTAATAAATGCGACTATTGTGTTTTTGTTGTTAGCCCTATAATATATTGCAACTTATTCTACTGCTTATTTCATCTTACTTTGCCTTCAACATGACATTAAATTGTATGTGAAATCTGGGAATTCACTGCTTCCTAAATGGATTGTTTTTCTTCCATTCAATCCTGTCCGATTCTCAGAGACTGCCTGGAATAATCCCTGCAGTTTTCTTGGAAAGGTATTTCAGAACTGGTTTGCCATTGCCTTCTTCCTAGGGCTGAAACAAAGTGGCTGGCCTGACGTCACCCAGCTGGCAGGACTGGAACTCATAGTACCTTGGTTTCCACTACACCAAACTGGGTCTCAAATGATATATCTCTTAACTGAACTAAATCTACATGCAAAAGTTATCATTTTATGGAACATTAATAGAATTAGATCCATAAACAACCTTCAGAGGAGGCCATTGTAGGAAGGATTCCAAAAGTGAAGCTTCACCTTGGAAGAAATAAAATCTACCAGCGCCTGGTAAAGCTTACAACATTGAGACAAGATATCACTTTCTACCTTTTTGCTCTCAGGATCTGAAGTACCTTAGTTAGAACTGTCTGTAGAAGAGTAGTTTATGGCCTTAATGGTGACTGATTGTGTCTGGCAGATGCTTTCTTGACTGGTGGTTCCCCTCAGGGTGTGGGCTTGGTGTCTTAATTGCTATTACATTTGTACCAATTCTGCTTTTGCAATATACAAACATAGGATTGCTCGTTATTTTCCCCCTTTCTCTAGCTTCCATATATCTCACTGTAGTTTGATCTGATAACATGAAATCAAACTCACTAAATAAAAGTGTCCTACAAACCTACAAGCTAAAAGTTCAAGAAGCAGAATGAACCCAGATAGCAGCCACACACCTGGCTTGTGCCAAACTGAGAAATCATGAAATAATAGATTACAGATTAACAGAGTTGGAAGGGACCTTGTAGGTCAGGGGGGTCCTCAAACTTTTTAAACAGGGGGCCAATTCACGGCCCCTTAGACTGTTGGGGGCGGGGCGGACCGGCTGGGTGGGTGTGGCTATGTGGACATGTGACTGGGTGGGTGTGGCCAATTTAGCAGTCCATTAAACAATATACACAAATTACACTTTAATTTGTTATGCTCCTGGGAGTGGAAAGCAGGTTAGTAAAGGGATGTGGCTGCCTTGGGGTGTGTATAAGGGACTTCAGTTTGTGTGTGTGTGTGCATGTGTCTTTCTCTCTCTCTCTCTCTCTCTCTGGAGGCCAGGGAGGCCAAAAATGGAGGCCGGAGGGTAGGTGGGGTGATGTGGGCAGGGCAGCCTCATGGTCCCAAGTGGGCCGGATTAATGGCTTCGGTGGGCCGAATCCAGCCCATGGGCCATAGTTTGAGGACCCCTGTTGTAGGTCATCTACTCCAACCCCCTGCCTAAATAGGAGACTAGTAGAACCTCAACAGAGTCCACTTCAATGCAAGCAAGTCAAAAAGTTTAAATATATCTCAGCAGAATCTAATAGTGATCTGGCAGTGATTTACCTGGATTAAATTAGATAGATAGATAGATAGATAGATAGATAGATAGATAGATAGATAGATAGATAGATAGATAGATAGATAGATAGATAGATGGATGGAGATAGAGATTGGAAGGGACAAGCAGACCCTATACCATTTCTGACAAATGGCAGTCCAGTCTCTTCTTGAAATCCTCCAGTGATGAAGCTCCCACAATTTACGAGGGCAACTTCTGTTCCATTGGTTGATTATTCTCACTGTCAGAAAAATTCTCCTTATTTCTAGGTTGAATCTCTCCTTGTTCAGTTTCCATCCATTCTTCCTTGCCTGGCCTTCAGGTGCCTTGGAAAATAGCTTGACCCCCTTCTCTCTGTGGCAGCCGCTCAAATATTGGAACACTGCTATCATGTCTCCCCTGGTCCTAAAGAAGATGCTGGAACCAAAAGGCACCACATTTAATATATTCATTCTGGGAAGTTGTAAACTTTGCTACAGCAAGCTTTTTCAATACTTAAGAACAGAAAGAAATTCTTTAGGTTAGTTGGGTTTGTCTTTGCATTTATAGTACCATCAATAAATAGGTGAGGTTTCTTCCATGAATGGCTGCTTGCAGCACATGTTTAGATATTTCAGTTGCCAAGACACCTTAAGCTGGTTTCAGATATTACCATCCCTGATGCAGAAGTTTCTGGCCCTTTTCCTCCAGCTTTTAACTGACCACCTATCCAAAGTTAACTGATGTTTGTACTGACCTATTCAGGAGACAACCTAGCAAACATTCCATTCTTCGTTTGCTGGTCCTAGTCCAGGTTTTATCAAAAGTGAGCACGTTCTGTTCTCTCAGGTAGGTCTACAAATCTGTGCCTACATTTAGTAGAAGGAAATGGCAAGAATATGTTTTCTTACCCTGCTTTTGTATCTGGCAAAGGCATATGAAGGAAGTAGAGATTTCCATGACACCACAAAGGGGGAAAAAACCATAATGGCTGTTTTTTTTTTCTGGTTTTTTATGTGTAAGATTGTCACTAACAGTCCAGACACAGATCCAATTTAAAACCAAACAAAATAAAATAGCACGGCAATATTATTTCCCAAAACAAACGGCTTGTGGGGTTTTTTAATCTCTCGCACTGCTTGATATGCTTCACAAATATAGCATGTAATCGATTAAGGAAAGGTATATGAAATTACCTTTTGCTATAGTAAAAGTATCACTCAGAACTTTTTGGTTGCACAAACATCAGAGGAAGGGAAATAAAGATGAATATTTAGAATTTATCATGAATCACCATCCCAAGGCAAAATAAGGAGGACTTCAAGAACCCTTAAAAGTGATCCACCCCAGTTGCCTGATCCAAGCACGCCTGACGTTTACAAATTCATCTTCATCAATACAGGTACTCCTCGACTTACAACAGTTGTGACCGTTCAAAGTTACAACGGCACCAGAGGTGGGATTCACTTACCTTCCCTACCAGTTCACAAATGTGAGTGCATGCACCACCTCTATGCATGCGCATGGCTTTCTATGCATGCACAGTAGTCGCGCATTATTTCCGGGTTGGTGGGCGGAGCCTCCTGTAGTTGCCACTACCGGTTCGCATGATCCAGACAGAACCAGCTGAATCCCACCACTGAACGGTACTGAAAAAAGTTACTTACAACTGTTTTTCACAGTTATGACCTTTGCAGCATCCCCATGGTCATGTGATCAAAATTCAGATGCTTGGCCATTGCTTCGTATTTATGACCGTTACTGTATCCTAAGGTCATGCAATCCCTTTTTGCGACCTTCTGACAAGCAGTCAACGGGGAAGCCGGATTCACCTAACAATCGGGTTAAGCGGTTAATTTATCAACAGCAGTGATTCACTGAACGAGGTAAGAAAGGTCTTAAGATGGGGCTTAACAAATGTTTCACTTAACAACAGAAGGGCTGAGTTGTGGTCATAAGTGGAGGACTAGCTGTACACTAAGCAATTGAACGGATGAGTTTTTTAAAACCAGCGGAAATTTTTAAAAAAATAACTATCAGAGTACTTTAAAACAGGGTGGGGGGTTAGCAAGGAAATGAATAAAGGAGACAGATAATCCTTTCCCACCCACTTCTCTTTCCTCCTTACTTGCCATTTTTCTCATTCATGATGAATCTGCATGAATCTGCTGCAAATACCCAAAATTCAGTCTTAAGCATGGTGTTGCTCATCAGGAGCTTGGGTTCAATTTCTAATGTTCAGGGTATCTGCAAGATCTTTGCAACAGTTTGGAGTTAATTCTGGACCAGCCTGTTAGAAGAGACTGAGAACTCCAGTTGGTTTATTAACAGAGCTGGTGCAGTGCATACAAAATTGCATCAAAGCTAATCTTTTTCTTTCTTTCTTTCTTGAAGCCCTGCAGAGCTTCGGGGCAGCTTACTCTCCCTTGCTGGGAATTTGCCTCACCCCTTCTCTGATCGCCCATGCGTGAGGACTCTCCTTTCTCTTCCTTTAGCATTTGACCTCAGCTTGAGGTCAGCAACCTTGAAGATGATTGTGAATTGACGGTACGCAGCTTTTTGAAGATGGGGGAATGGAAAAAGTTTATTCTACTAGCTCCATACAATTTAGGTTGCTTGGTGGCCCTCTTGGGGATCTTTCTTTACAATAGGAATTAACTAACATTGAAATGTCTTTCCTGCCAGTCATGCTAGTCCCTTGGTGGTGGTTGGGGTTTTTTTTACTTTACAACCTAGCCCAGAATTGTGGGGTTTCCTAATGGCCCCTCATCCAAGTGCAACCAGACCGAATCTGATTAGCTTTTTTTGAGATCACCTAGATCCTACTATATGAGGTGGGTTCACATAAATTAAAAAGAAAAAAAAGAAAAGACACATAGGGATGTTTTCAACTTCTAAGAGTTAAGGGTGACCTCAAATGAGAATAATATAAATTGGTATAAAAGTAATACTTTCCTTGGCATGGCAAGACCAAATCCTTCATAATGTTTAGCTGCTTCTGAAATGATCAAGAGACCAAACATGGCGTTTCTTAAACCAGGACAAATAGAAGGTAGGGTTTGTTTTGAAATCAATACATGAAACTGCCCTCTTTGAAGTCACTTCTCAAATACTTCGATTTGGCTAAAAGAACTGAAGTTTTTCAACTGAGTGGAAAATTCTTGAGAGAAGAGACTGTCAGATATCTTCTAGGTTCCGTATATCAAAGGCCAACATTTATGTAATTTCAGTAGATATCTGATTCACCATACCTAGGTTTATTCCTCTATCATTTTTTGATCGTGTTGACTGGGACTTCTAGAGACTGTAGTGTCAGCTGGAAGTGCTATGTGCTTAGAGCTCAAAGCATTGTTAGAGACCCCACACACACACCTTACGGTCTGTTTTTGTTGCTCCCTTCTGGGAGGAGGTTTCTAAGTATTTCTAGCAGGACTACTCAATTCTGTAACAGCTTTGTTCCCTATGCCATCCATCTGGTAAACTCGCAGGATTCATTTTTCTCACCATGCACATGTATATATCCAAACTAGACTGTGTTGTTTCTCTGCGTCAAATAATATATATGGGTATGTGCATAATTATTTATTTATTTATTCATTCATTCATTCATTTATTTAATCATGTTTATGTAATGTATATTGGAGGGGTGACCCTTTGAGAGCTGTATGCAACGAAATTTCATTTTAATGTGTGCTTATTAGCATATATTCAAAGTGACAAAGTTATTCTATCTGTCTGTCTGTCTATCTATCTAGCTATTGTGCTGAGAACTGAAATTTGAATGTGCAGCTTATAGGTGCCACATTTAAGTCTTGGCATGACATATTAACAAGATCTTAGCAAAATCTCTAACAAGAGATGTGATGTGCATTTTGTTCAATTGACAAATGCCAAGCACAGTTCTTATACACTTGTACTGAAATCAAAATCCATCTATTTTTGAACAACTAGTGATACATTGAAAAGAATACAGGAGGCGAGCTTGAAATAGAGGCCCATTTGTCCAACAGTTATTGGATTGAACTGCTGAAAAACTGTTCCTGTTCTTGTACCAACATGATAGGTCTCTAAATCTTTTTGAAGGACGTTTTTGCAGATCTTATCTGCCCTCTACTTATTTTATCATCAGATTACAACCAAGATTTTATTTACACTAACATCTAATGTAAATCTTACCAGTATTGCTTAGCCATCACAAAATTAAGAAGGAAGCATTAAAGAATTGCTGCAGCCTTAAGTGACCCTGAACCATAAATATCTTAACAATAGATTATTTTTTATATCTTTCACCTGGAGCAATTTTAGACTGTTCAGAAACCAGTGAAGAGTTCTGTGACTGGGAAGTGATCAAGTGACAATTCCACCAATGTTAAAAGTCACCTCAAATGGCTTACTGTATATCCTAGAATAAAATCTAGTTTCTGTGCAGAATTGGGTACAGATAGTCCTTGACTTACGACCACAATTGAGTCCAAAGTTTCTGTTGCAAAGCAAGACAATTCTTAAGTCTGCTTTGACCCCATTGGACAACCTTTCTGCCACAGTTGTTAAGTGAATCACTGCAGCTGTTAAGTTAGTATCACGGTTGTTAAATGAATCTAACTTCCCCATTGACTTTGCTTGTCAGAAGGTTGCAAAAGATGGATCACATGATTCCAAGATATTGCAATCATCATAAATATGAACCAGTTGCCAAGCGTCGAAATTTTGATCATATGATCATGGGGATGCTGCAACGATCATAAATGTAAAAAACTATCATAAGTCACTTTTTTTAGTGCAGTTGTAACTTCAAACAATCACTAAATGAATGGTTGTAAGTCAAGGACTACCTGTATTTGTAATCAGAGATTCTTCAGTTTTGCATAGGATTACTTTCTGAAACTAACTACTGTAAAAGCAATAATAATTCCCAGGATAAGAAGATGAGACTAATCATGGGTTGATGGTTGTAGAAGTGTTGTTATTAATATATTTAAAATTCAAGCTTCTGGGTGTTCCATCATAGCAGGAAAAATCCAAATTAAGATCACAAGTCATTCCTAATAGTAGAACAGCGTGAGAGTTGAGCACAACAGTTTATTTGCCACTTTGATTTTAAGGGGTTCATACCTTGGTTAGTTTCCTTGTTAATCCTTATAATAGAAGCAAACAAAGTAATAACCAAAAGCCAACATGGGTTTGTCAAAAACAGATCATTCCAGACTAATCTTATTGCATTCTTTGACAAAGTGACAAAATTAGTGGACCAAAGAAATGCTGTCGATATAATTTACTTGGACTTCAGTAAAGCATTTGATAAAGTAGACCATAACCTACTACTTGATAAATTAAGAAATGTGGGTTAGAAAGTATCACCAGCAGATAGATTCATAGCTGGTTGACCAACTGCACTTACCATGTAGTCCTCAATGAAACTGCATCTACATAGAGGGAAGTATGCAGTGGGGTACCCCAAGGCTCTTTTTTAGGCCTAATACTCTTCAACAACTTCATCAATGATTTGGATGAGGGGATAGATGGGGAACTCATCAAATTTGCAGATGACACCAAGTGGTAAGGCCACACTTGGAATACTGCATCCAGTTTTGGTCTCCACGATGTAAAAAAGATGTTGAGACTCTAGAAAGAGTGCAGAGAAGAGCAATACAGATTGCTGGAACAGTTGCTGGAACTGGGTATGTCTAGTTTGTTGAAAAGAAGGACCAGGGATGACATGATAGCAGGGTTCCAATGTCTCAGGGGCTGCCACAAAGAAGAGGGAGTCAAGCTATCCTCCAAAGCACCTGAGGGTAGGACAAGAAGCAATGGGTTGAAACTAATCAAGGAGAGAAGCAACTTAGAACTAAGGAGAAATTCCTGACAGTTGGAACAATTAACCAGTGGAACAACTTGCCTCCAGAAGTTGTAAATGCTCCAACATGGGAAGTATTTAAGAAGAGATTGGATAACCATTTGTCTGAAATGGTGTAGGGTTTCCTGCCTAAGCAGGAGGTTGGACTAGAAAACCTCCAAAGTCTCTTCCAACTCTGTTATCCTAATACACAAATAGAAACAGGATCATCTAATAAATACAGTGCATACTGATTCAGCTTTTCTTCTTGAATAATTTTTAAAGGTTGTATAACCAACCCTGGCAATATACTTAGCTGTGGTTTCATGGTTCTAGGTCAGAAGAAGGAAAAGAATCTTTTCAGTTTTTATACAATGGTATACTTTGTCACAAGCGATTCTTTTGTCATAGTGCCCATTATTTCTTCTTTGAGAAAGCATTAACTATGTCCCTATGTCTGAAATAATTTTCACGCTCGTTCTATGTTGCCTTTTATTTATTGGTTGCGAAAGCAAATGGAGAATAAACTTTTCTTTGTCACTATAAACTTGTTTAATCTTTGCCATGTCAGTTTCACTTCAAATTGGTCTTGAGAAATTGATCTGCTCCACATTTTCCTTTAATAAGCTTGGCTTCCCATGATATGTGGCTGTGTTGGCATAGCCAAAAAACACACAATAAGGCTTCAGGCAGTGATCATTAAAAGAAATGTAATTCCTAGAGTTTGAGGAATGTAGTGAAGTGGCTAAAGCTAATGACAACATTGGTTTAAACAGATAACACTTAGAGTGGTGGACTCCCAAACTGAAAAGATATTCAAATGTTGCATATAATTTATTGTAAATAATCATAAAATGGTCTAAGCTGGCTATAACTGACCAGGGGGAAAATACTGGAACTGTGGTGGGTACTTGGAAAAGTTCCAGTCACTAAGCTTCGAAAGGGAAGAGATTGCTGAGATTGTTGTATTGATGTAGAGATAGAAAAAATGCAAGAATAGGCCATCAATTTTCTCCCAGTGAGAAAAACTTACTACTGTATATACTTGGTGTTTTTTTTTAAGAAACAAAGAGAGTAAACATTCCTCTGTTATAATATTAAACTCCAGGATTATTCAGGGATGCTAAAAGCATAAAAAAATAGCACATAAATAATTAACATGGTTCACACAGCACATAGTTAACAATTACTTATCTTCTATAAATTGTAGCAAAAACCAGAAGAGTTTTAAAGGATGTTAGATAAATTCAGGGAAAAATCTGCTGATGTCTGAAGATCCAGAGACAGCAGCTAGAAAACATGAATGGAAAATGTTATCATGCATTTACATCTGCTCTCTGTTTTCCCAGAAAATATCTGGTTGGATGTTCTGAGAACCAAATATTGAACCAGATATGCCTTCAACCAGGGGTGGGTTCTACTTACCTTTACTACCGCTTCACAACGGGGCCGCACGTGCGCACTTGCTTTGCTCGTGCATGCGCTCTTCTGCACATGCGCAGAAGTTTCCTGATGATGTCCGGGTCAGTGGACGGAGCCTCTCGTCAGTTTTACTACTGGTTCTTGCAAACCGGTCTGAACCGGGGGCAACCCACTACTGCCTTCAGCCTATTGTATCAATTTCATATATATATATTTTATTTTGGATTAAGAAACTGGGCTTCAGAAAAACATTTCTCCTATGGAGCTATGGAACAAAAATTGAGGAAAACATCATGGAGGGAGGGAGCTGCTACCATACAGTTTATACAACCAGTATTTAAAATAAGCATTTCCTCAATATACTGTAGTTCAATAGCATATCTGCTCTATATTAGAAATCTACATGAGACCACTGGGACAGGTCATCATGCAGCACAAGATGCTTACCAACAGAATGTGGATAATAATTCTAAATCTCCACTTCTGGTCAACTACACACTATCCTGGCAAAGGCCCAGTTTCTGTAGGTTTCAATTTCACCTTAGCAAGACAGAATGACTCTGGGTCTTTGGTTAGATCAGTGGTGGGATTAAAATTTTTTTACTACCAGTTCTGTTTGGTGGGCATGACATGGCTTGGTGGGCATGGTTTGGTGGGCTTGGCAGGGGAAGGATACTGTAAAATCTTCATTTCCTCCCCACTCCAAGGGAAGGTTACTGTAAAATATCCATTCCCACCCCACTCCAGGAGAAGGTTACTGCAAAATCCCCATTTCCTCCCAATCAGCTGGGACTCAGGAGGCAGAGAATAGATTGGGGCAGGGCCAATCAGAGGTGGTATTTACCGGTTCTCCGAACTACTCAAAATTTCCGCTACCGGTTCTTCAGAACTGGTCAGAACCTGCTGAATGCCACCTCTGGGTTAGATACCATCTTTGACCTTTTTCTGGTGCTGCAGTCCCCTGGACAGAGTTGAACACAATTTGGGAATCCTTCTAGACTCACTGCTCCTGCTCAAAGAGCAGGGGGCAGCCATGGGCAAGGGGCCTTTGAACACATATTAATCTCGTGTGCCAATTAGAATCATGAAGCTGGAAGGGACCTATGAGGTCTTCTAATAAAACCCTCTGCCCAAGGCAAGAAGACCTTACACCTTTCTGGACAAATCTCTTCTTGAAAACCTCCGGTGATGGAACACCCACAACTTTTGAAAGCAAGCCATTCCAAATGATCAATTGTTCTCACTGCAATTCTCTGCCACTTGTGCTCAACCATCCCCTCCCCACACCACTCCACAAAGCCGGAAAAGGTTGGAGAGCTCTGCTGTAGTACATGCATTTAACTGGAATTGGTGTGCAGGTTGTATCCCACTGCAAGTGATCTGAAAAATAAATCAGCAAAAAATTTCAATGGCGGTAAAGTTGTGCTATAGGGATGCGGTGGCTCAGGGGCAAAGACACTGAGCTTGTCGATCGTAAGGTCGGTAGTTCAGCAGTTCAAATACCTAGTGCTGCCGTGTAATGGGGCGAGCTCCCGTTACTTGTCCTAGCTTCTGCCAATCTAGCAGTTTGAAAGCACATAAAAAATGCAAATAGAAAAATAGGGACCACCTTTGGTGGGAAGGTAACAGCGTTCTGTGCGCCTTTGGCATTTAGTCATGCTGGCCAGATGACCACGGAGACGTCTTCGGACAGTGCTGGCTCTTTGGCTTTGAAACGGAGGTGAGCACTGCCCTCTAGAGTCGGGAACGACTAGCACGTATATGCGAGGGGAACCTTTACCTTTACAGTTGTGCCACTGACCATATGATAAATCCGAAATTAGAATTTAGGATTGCTTTATTAAATATACCCAGTGAATTCAGAATATACATCATAATGATCACAGTGACATCATGCAGCATGCCCATGATGTAAATATAGTATTTTTGTTGTTGCAACAGTGAACATAGACTTTTTGTTGTTGCAACAAAAAACATTTCTGTGGTAAATAACTGAAGAATCACTGTCAGTGGACCAATCTGTTTCACAATTCTGGACAGGCTTGAAAGATTAATTGGCACTGTGCATGATTATTTTCTAGTGCAGATTTTCAGAAGTGTAATTTGAAAACTTGACTCAGATGCTTTGAATGCAGAAAGGATGCTTCGAAATGATTCCTGCCGTTGTATAACTATTTGTCCTAAAGTTGAAGTCCTCAACTGAATAGGCCAAAGGGTTTTTTTTTCTTCTTCTTTGATCTGGATTACTTACAACTGTAATGTACGATATGAAAACACCCACATGGTTTTTCCTCATTCCAATTGCTCCTTTGCCAGCTGACTGGCAATTTCTCATCCCATATTGCCAATTAATTCATCATCAAGTCACATTACAATTACTGCTTTCATGACTTCGTTCAGCTTGGCCAGCATTTCACCTTTTTACTCCTAATCTTCATAGTAAAACATTACAAAACTCTGCTCGCCCACGATCACGATTCGTCGACTTTAATCCTATGAAGAATAAGGCTGCACATCTGTTATGTTGAAGTAACATATTCTCAGCTATGATACCAAATAATTTAGATCTCCTACAGGAACTGCTGTTGGCCTTACCTTAGCAATATTCCCTCATTTGCAAAATACTGTATTTTTCAAAGAAGCAACTCTTTCAGTAAACATAAAAATGATTTTTTTTTTTTGAGTATGTGGAGAATGCATTACCCTCGCACAGTTGTGAAATCCAATTTTTTTTACTACCCGTTCTGTGGGTATGGCGTGGTGGGCGTGATGTGGCTTGGTGGGCATGGCAGGGGAAGGATACGGCAAAATCTCCATTCCCACCCCATTCCAGGGGAAGGATACTGCAAAATCCCCATTCCCACCCCATTCTGGGGCTAGCCAGAGGTGGCATTTGCCGGTTCTCCGAACTACTCAAAATTTATGCTACCGGTTCTCCAGAACCTGTCAGATTCTGCTGGTTTTCACCCCTGGCCTCACAACTGAGAAACAACTGTAAATTCCTGTATGCTTAAAATGTAATAGTAATAATAACAGAGTTGGAAGGGACCTTAGAGATCTTCTAGTCCAACCCCCTGCCCAGGCAGGAAATCCTACACCATTTCAGACAAATGGTTATCCAACATTTTCTTAAAAATTTCCAGTGTTGGGGCATTTACAACTTCTGCAGGCAAGTTGTTCCACTGATTAATTGTTCTAAATGTCAGGAAATTTCTCCTTAGTTCTAAGTTGCATCTCTCCTTGATTAGTTTCCACCCATTGCTTCTTGTTCTACCCTCAGGTGCTTTGAGAATAGCTTGACTCCCTCTTCTTTGTGGCAACCCCTGAGATATTGGAACACTGCTATCATGTCTCCCCTAGTCCTTCTTTTCATTAAACTAGGCATACCGAGTTCTTGCAACTGACAACGTAACATGTAATGATTTTTGTAATGTAAAACATTGCCAGATACCCACAATATAAATATGTCCACATGAATTTAAAATAATCCAAGAAGCACAATAAAGCAGCAATGATCAATAGTTTCAAAACTGCTTTTCAAAAGCTATGACTAATATAAAATTAAAAATATTCATAAATGTCAGAAAAATATAAAAAGTGATCTATTGGCAGTTAGAAAGGCATGTGTTGTTCTACTTCTACTACCCTTAACCATATTCTCAATTCCAGGTCAATTTTCCTTTTAAAAGTTATGCATTAAATATATAGTTTTCTGATCAAAAGCTCAGGAAAGCTAACCAAATCCCACATTTATGGACTTTTATCTCATAGATACCTAATCCTAAACCACCGAATCCTGAATCTTTAGTTTGTAGGACCATGTTTCTGATCTGAAAAAAACATAGTAACGTTTAACATTGAACATCAAGTGAATTTAGTAACTGTTGACCCATTGTGATGCCTATCTAGCCTTGTCTCTAAGGTCTCTGGTCTTTTTAACAGCTGTTCCACATAACTGATGCCCATAAACTGTTATATATTAGAATAGAATTGAATTTTTTATTGGCCAAGTGTGATTGGACACACAAGGAATTTGTCTTGGTGCATATGCTCTCAGTGTACATAAAAGAAAAGATACATTCATCAAGGTACAACATTTACAACACAAATGATGGTCAATATATCAATATAAATCATAAGGATTGCCAGCAACAAAGTTACAGTCATACAGTCATAAGTGGAAAGAGATTGGTGATGGGAATGATGAGAAGATTAATAGTAGTGCAGATTTAGTAAATAGTTTGACAGTGTTGAGAGAATTATTCGTTTAGCAGAGTGATGGCCTTCGGGAAAAAACTGTTCTTGTGTCTAGTTGTTCTGGTGTGCAGTGCTCTATAGCGTCGTTTTGAGGGTAGGAGTTGAAACAGTTTATGTCCTGGCTGTGAGGGATCTGTAAATATTTTCACGGTCCTCTTCTTGATTCGTGCAGTATACAGGTTAGGATATGAGAGAAAGGGAGTTGCCCTTTAGTTAATTCCTTAAGGAATCATAGGTTTATTATTCTCACTTCTCAAATGCTTTTGTTTTTTGTATCTTTGTAGTAATAGCTACACAGCACATGATTCCACTCTGCACTCAGATATGGTGGTGTCATTAACCTAGATCAGAAGTGTCAAGCTCGATTTCATTGAGGGCCGCATTAGGGTTGTGTTTCACCTTGTGGGGGAAGGTGAAGCGGGGCTAGCCAGTTCGACGTCACACTGCCAGGAGAGCCTATGGTGGTCAGAGCACTCTGCCAGCGAAAACGGGCTCCAGAGCTCCATTTTCAGCTGGGACGGCCTCCTGCAACCCTCTGCCAATGAAAACAGAGCTCAGGAGAGCTGCACGCAGCCCTCATGAGCTCTATTTTTGCTGGCAGAGGCACCATGGGCCAGTCTTTCATTGTTTTCAAGGTGGCCCCATGGGCCAGATCTAAGTACCCGATGGGCCTTGACACCCCTGACCTAGATGGCTTTAAAAGGGAACTGGATAAATCCATGGAGGATGGAACTACCAACATCTATTTGCTACTTTGAATATCAAATCCTGGGGTGTTGGTAAAATACTATGATCCTCATGCCCATTTTTTTAAGAATCCCAAATGCACCTAGTTGGTCATTGTGGGCTGTAGTACATTAGACTAGAGGGACAACTGGTCTGATATAGCAAGCCATATACATGTCTCCTTTTCCTGCTGTGAGTTTATCTTTTCTGATCTTGTTTTGAAATGATGAATTCTGATTTCAAGAACAAATTCTCCCTCAGAATAGCAAGATATTTGGACAGAGATGGGAGTCCTTACAGTGCATGACTGAAGAAATTATGGCCTTTTAGATATAGCTGCATTTTACCTCCCCACCAAATTATATTTCAAAATATTTTAAACAGAAATAAGCATTAATTAAACTTGGGTCAGGGTGGATAAGTGGAAGAAAAGTGGTTTCTCTTAGCCATTAAAATTACCTGCCTTGAATTAGTTGATAATAATAATAATAATAATAGTAATAATAATAATAATAATAATAATAATAATATTACAATTTTATTAATTCATATATATATATATATATATATATATATATGTATGTATGTAGGTCTTTGATTATTCGGGTTTTCTCCCACGTAAAATTGGAAGTGTCTTGGCGACGTTTCGACGAAGTCTCATTCGTCATCTTCAGGCTTCAGCTTCGTTCTTCTGGGAGCAATGTGTGATTGCAGCTGTTTCTTCCTTTTTAACTGCTAGTGGGGGTTTGAACTGATTGGGTGGGAGCTTGGCTGTGCTCTGATTGGATGGGGTTTTTTGTGCTCTGATTGGCTGGGGGTGTGTCCTGTTTGGGTGGGGGCTTGGTTGTGCTCAGATTAGTCTGAGTTGCAGGGGGATTTGAGCTGGTGAGCTGCATTGCTGTTGTTTGGCTTCGTGGTCGTGGTCGTGCTACATCTTCATAGTGGGTGTCAGTCTGCTGCATGTATGGATTGGAGGGGTTTGAAATGGCTAATGTTGCAGCTGCGGTCTGGCTTCTGGTCCTTGGTCATGCTTCATGATCAGTGTGGGTTTGGGTCTGCTTTCTGGGTGGATGTGTGGTGGTGACATCCTGTGTGGACCTCGTGAGTGTGGGTCTGGTGTCATTCCTCGTGTTAGGGACTCGTTTGTCAATAAGGGCGGGTTTCCAAATGGCTGGTAGGTAGGAGGTGTCATCTCATTTGTTCATGCTGTGTGGGCGTTTTTCTGTCTCGATGGCTTCTCTGATTATTCTGTTGTTAAAGTGTTCAGTTTTGGCAATAGTTCTGGTCTTTTTAAAGTCAATATCGTGTCCTGTGGCTTTAAGGTGTTGGACCAGGGAAGAAGTTGGTTCCTCTTTTTTGACTGAGTTCTTGTGTTCTTCAATGCGTGCACTTATTCTTCTGTTGGTTTGTCCAATGTATGTGGTGGGGCAGGCGGTGCATGGGATTTCATATACTCCTTGATTTTCTAACTCAATTTTGTCTTTGGGGTTTCTTAGGATGGTGGATATTTTTTGGTTTGTGCAGAATGCTGTCTTGATGTTGCGTTTGTGGAGGATCTTGCTGATTCTGTCTGTGGTGCCTTTTATATATGGGAGGCACCACAGACAGAATCAGCAAGATCCTCCACAAATACAGGTGGTACTAATGTAAGGTGATTTTTCATGAATGGAAATGTATATGCTTCTTTGAAATCATAAATTGGATCAATTTTATTCTCATGCATTTTAGTGCAATTCTCTTCTTTTTGGGTGATATTGCTTCGCAAAATTAGGAAAAACATGAGGGGAAAAAATCATCCCAGTTGAAACTGCATGGCACATTAAAAAGTTTTATTTTATGAAGACAAGTTATAATAAGATTTACTTTTCTGCATTCCCTTATCCTCCTCTCTTGTCTAGTGTAACTGTAAGATTTGAATCTTAACCACAACTTGTAAAAACAAAACAGTTTTTTAATGTCTGCACACAACTCTGGAATTTGAGTTTAAATAAATAAAAAGAGTGGCACTAAACAGAGGCAGAGTAACTTTTCTTTTTAATGAGTAATCGCAATGGCAATGAAAACTATTATAAAAAGCTGGTAAGCTAAGAAACCTAACTTCTAAGCAACTTTCAATCACAGGACTTGCCTCTGAAATTAAACATTTTTTGTATCCATATTCATGCAGGCATGATGTGTATGTCTTGGTGGAGAGGGGTGGCTAGGTAAATGAGAGAAAATAGAAATCTAGTTTATAATTCAACTTAGCTATATTTAGCTCCCAGATCACTTACTGAATGTGTTTTTCTTCTTTCATTCAGAAAGGAGGAGCTTTGTCTAATACCCTGTTCTGTTACGTTCTCCTTTACATAATTAAAAAAGCCCTGTAAAATATACAGAGGCTAACTTTTCAACTCAACTAATAACCACCCATCTATTCTTAGCCAAGGACTCTAAATAAACCTTAAAACAGGTCCACTTCAAGCAGCCCAACATAGAGGATAAATGAATAAGAAAAACCAATTTGGAGAACAACAGGCGTGACGACCCTAATCTGCTTATTCTGGCAAAAGAACAAGTAACATTGTCATCTGTAATATAATTGATGAAACTAGAAATGGCTGCCGGTGATTTTATTATTGGGGGGAAAAAAACTCTATTGGGATAGAGGGACATCTTTTGCAAATCAAATTGTTCAGCTGGACCCTCAGTCCAGCTACACCGGAGAGCTTACCTGGTTTTGGGTGGAACGATGAACATCTTGTCGTAATGAAAGCATTCTTTACAGCTAAGTTTATAAAGAGTCGCATATTCTGTGAGAATGTAATAGCCCATTTTCTGGCTGAATGTTTTCACAAGATTTATACCTCCTCTCTGATGATTTGCCACTGTGAATTTGACACAGAACTGCAGGTCTTAAATAATTTCACCTAGAGATGCCCCTAAAGATAAATCCAGACTGGAAAAAGGTAGAAAACTGCCTGGGTTTGATTACTTAGCAATCTGAGTTGGTAAAGCTGAGTTTCTTCATGGATCTTGGTGGCCGAGAAGAGGCTCTGGTCAATAGAAGAGGAGCTAGTCTGGGTTTTGTCAATGTGTGAACCTGCATAAGGCTGGCTGGTCACAACCCTGTGAAAATGAATCCTCAAAAGGATTCATGGGCCGCGGTGTGGCTCAGGCTGTAAGAAGCCTGTTATTAAACACAGCTGCCTGCAATTACTGCAGGTTCAAGCCCCACCAGGTCCAAGGTTGACTCAGCCTTCCATCCTTTATAAGGTAGGTAAAATAAGGACCCAGATTGTTGGGGGGGGCAATAAATTGACTTTGTAAATATACAAATAGAATGAGACTATTGCCTTACACACTGTAAGCCGCCCTGAGTCTTCGGAGAAGGGCGGGATATAAATGTAAACAACAACAAAAACGGGGGTATGGGGGGGTAGCATCTCCAAAAACCAGAGGGGGGAGGCGGGGAGGAATGGTAGGCCTGCCCCAGAGAGTATACAGTATGAAAAGATCCAGGAAAATATGATTTATAGTCCCACATTTCTGAGGTTCGTGGATTGAAGCTAGAAGCAGTATGCCAGCATTTTGGAACTGATTCTTGTTAAAGATCAGGCCATCCCCCTCCTTGCTGGCTTTTAGGAAAATGTTAAAAACTGAATTTTTGTAGAGAGATTTTTTTTCTTTAAGTCTATATTTGACATCTTCTTGATGGGTTTTTTCCCCTTGCTTGTTCTTTATCTTTCTTTGTATGGTTCTCTGTGGTCACATGATCAAAAATCAGATGCTTCACAACTGACTCATATTTATGACCGTGATCCCCTTTTGTGACCTTCTGAACAAGCAACATCAAAGGGGAAGCTGCATTCACTTAACCATCCTTGTCCCTAGCTTAACGACCGCTGTGATTCGCTTAACAACAGGGGCAAGAAAGGTCATCCAGTGGGACAAGCCACCCTTAATAAATGTCACCCTTAACAAAGGTCTCCCTTGCCCACAGAAATTTTGATCTCGAGTGTGGTCGCAAGTCGAGAACTACCTGTATTTGGGTGGGTGGGGTGGGGGAGAGTGGGAAATTGCACCGACTTAGGTCCCGGACACGCCTGTTTTCTATATTTATACCCAGTTTCTCTACACGCCCCATGATTGAATGTTGCCGGGTGGGAATTTCACCCCAATATCCTGCCAATATCTGGAATGAATCAGGCCGTCCTTTTCCCGTTCGGGTGCAATTGAGAAAGAGGATGCCGTCGCCGCCGCCACTGCAGCTGCAGCCACCCCCGGTCTCTCCTCGCTTGTGCTGCCGAGGCGGGTCCGCCCTCTGCTCAGAGGCGCCACAGGGCCACCGCGGGGCGCGGGCGGGCAGGCGGGCGAGGGCCGCTTCAAGCCGTGAGCGCCGCGGGCTGGCAGCCCATCCGGAGACGCGGCTCCCTCTTCCAGCGCCCTCTCACGGTCCGGCTTGGCCGGGAGGCGTGCCTCTTTCCCCCTCCCTCTCGGCCCGGAGGATGCTGCCGCGCGGGTGGGAGCTCCCCGGGGCCGCGGCAGGCGGTTGTGCTCAGTCGGCCGTCTAGCGGAGCGCAGGCAGGCAGTCAGGAGGAGGAGGAGGAGGCTCGCGCGCCCTCGCCGCCCCGCTCCGTCCCGTCGGCCATGGCCAGCTCGGTGGTCGAAATCCTGGCTTTCCTGCTGGTGGTCTCGGGCTGGGTGCTGGTGTCTTCCACGCTGCCCACCGACTACTGGAAGGTGTCGTCCATCGACGGCAGCGTCATCACCACCGCTACTTTCTGGTCCAACCTTTGGAAAACCTGCGTGACCGACTCGACCGGCGTGTCCAACTGCAAGGACTTCCCCTCCATGCTGGCGCTTGACGGTCGGCAAGGCTCCTCTTCTCTCCCTTCTTTCCCTTCTCTGCCCACCCTGCTTAGGGTCCCGAGTGGAAGGGGAGCCCGGCGGGGTTCCCGATCGTGGGAGCTGCTCCCCCAGAAGGAGCGATTGGGGTGGAGGGGTGGGGAGATGATCCATTCAGCCACTGAGCCATTGGCCCCAGGCCCTCGATCTCTAAACCCACTTTAATTTAGATCAGTGGTCACCAACCAGTGGTCCGTGGACAGCTGGTGCTCCGTGAGAGGATTTTGGTGGTCCGCAGAAAAATTATTTGCATTTTCATATTGCACTAAATACTATTTATCTTTTTAAAAATTCATATTAGTGGTCCATGGGATTTAAAATTATGAATTTAGAGGTCCGAAAGGTTGGTGACCCCTGATTTAGATGAGTACGGGAATGAGATGGATCTAAGATTATTGGCTCCTCTCTTACCTTGCTTTGCCTCCTTATTTTTTTGAAGTTGATGGTAGAAAAAATTGGTTGAGGGTACGAAAATTATTTGCCTATTTAGAGATGTGAAATCTAGAAAGAAATGTCTATTTTGTAGTGGGTTCATTTTCTTTTCTTTCTAGTTAATTTTTTTTTTTTTAAGAGAACTGTTCTTATTTTTTAAATTATTGTCTGATTTTCTGATCATTCTCTTTCCTAAACTGTAATATTATGTTTGCCTGGTTTTGGACTTCAATTGCTAATGAACGTTACTCTTGGCTCTAAAACTGCACTTGCCCACTAAAGCATCTCAGGAATTTGCCTGTTACAAGTTCCTATCTCAATGCCATGGATAAACCAATACAAAACCAAATATCTGAACTGTGGGTCTTTGAATTACAGCTCTTATACTGGTAGTCCTTGATTTACAACAGTTCATTTAGTGACCCGTTCAAAGTTTCAACAACATTGAAAAAAATGTCACCATTTTTTCTTATGACCATTTTTTACACTTCAAACTATTACAGCATCCCCATTTGCACACAATCAAAACTTAGAGGCTTGGCAACTGGCTCATATTTATGACGGTTGCAGTGTCCTAGGGGTTATGTGATCGCCTTTTGCGACCTTTTGACAAGCAAAGTCAATAGGGAAGCCAGGTTCACTTAACAACCAGGTTACTAACGTATCAACTGCAATGATTCACTTAGCAACCCGTAATTGGTTGTAAAAGTTCCTCCAGATGTCAAAATCTTGAACAAAAAGATAAGATAATTTCTGACATTTCAAACTTGCAAGGGATATTTTGATCACCCTTTTCCTCTTAGGTATATGCAGATAGGCTGGGAGCAATCAGGAAGATGACACAGCTCAACAGCTCAGATGAATGAAAGGTGCTCTATTCAATTAACTTTTCTACCAGAGCTGTCCCATGAATCTTGGGACATTTTAACTGGTTTGTCAAAAATGACTTACCCATGTAGAGTAACTCAAGAGCTCCTCATTGATCATTTCACATTATAGGTGTGTTCAGATCCTTCTGCAATCTCTTTTTGTGAGAGGAACACAGGAAGTGGGCTGGAAAAGGTCATTCATCTGTTCTCTTCACCACATAACACCAGGGGTATCCATAATTTCAAGAATGACCATAGTTGCCCAAAATATACAGGTTGCCATAATGTAACATTTGAAATTATATTCTTGTGTTTTCATACTTTTGCCATGAGATAAGCTGGGGACTGTAGTCTGGGAAGGACTGCTTCTAAGTAAGTGCCCATTAGAGTAGTGTTTCTCAATTTCAGAATAGAATAGAATAGAATAGAATTTTTTATTGGCCAAGTGTGATCAGACACACAAGGAATTTGTCTTGGTGCATATGCTCCCAGCGTACATAAAAGAAAGGAAACCTTTGTCAAGAATCATAAGGTACAACACTTAATGATAGTCATAGGGTACAAATAAGCAATCATGAAACAATATCACTATAAATCATAAGAATACAAGCAACAAGGTTACAGTCATAAGTGGAAGGAGATAGATAGTAGGAACAATGAGAAGATTAATAGTAGTGCAGACTTAGTAAATAGTTTGACAGTGTTGAGGGAATTATTTGTTTAGCAGAGTGATGGCGTACGGGAAAAAACTGTTGTGTCTAGTAGTTCTGGTGTGCAGTGCTGTATAGAGTCGTTTTCAGGGTAGGAGTTGAAACAGTTTATGTCCAGGATGCAAGGGGTCTGAAAATATTTTCATAGTCCTCTTTTTGACTCGTGCAGTATACAAGTCCTCAATGGAAGGCAGGTTGGTAGCAATTATTTTTTCTGCAGGTCTGCAGTTCTCAACTCCAGCAATTCTAAGATGTGTGAACTTCAGTTCCCAGAGTTGAAGAATGCTTGGCTATGGATCAAACAATTACCTTGATGAGTTTAATTGCTTCTCTTTTCCAAGAAAGTAAAAATCTTATGGCATATGGAAGGAGCTACTATTTCTGTTTTCTCCCCTCATCATTTTGACATGAACCATGTGAAAATATGCCCGTGTTGGTATCTTGTGCTTCTGTATAATGACAATAAAATCAGTCAATAAATAGTTAGTGGTTTGTTTGACATAAAAGATTTAGAAGATTGCCAATACCTCTTTACAGGACTAGCTTCATAGCATCCTAGAAGAAGAGGATTATTTGGACTCTAAATGTGAATCTGATAGCATCAGTGACATTCTTGGGTGTCCTCTGCCAGGATCTGAACTAGGAGAATGTCCCCCTCTTGGACTCTTAACCACCTTTGATATTATTAACCATGGTTCACCTGTAGGGCTTGGATATGTGAAGCATTATTTTGCAAAGATTCAATTCGTTCCTCGGTGGGTGGTTTCAATGTGGAGTAATCAGAGGTGGGTTCAGCAGGTTCTGACCAGTTCTGGAGAACCGGTAGCAGAAATGTTGAGTAGCTCGGAGAACCAGTAGTAAAAATTCTGACTGGCCCTGCCCCCATCTATTCTCTGCCTCTCAAGTCCCAGCTGATCGGGAGGAAATGGGGATTTTGCAGTATCCCTGGATCGGGGAGGGAATGGAGATTTTATAGTAACTTCCCCCTGCCACGCCCACCAAGCCATGCCACGCCCATCAAGCCACACCCACAGAACCAGTAGTAAAAAAAATTGAAACCCACCACTGGGAGTAATGCTGGAGGAGAACCAGCCTGATACGTAGGAAGTTGCACAGATCAACCCTCTGTCCCCTGTTCTTTAACTTCTATGCAAACCTACCAGATAGGGTAATCTGACAATTTGGATTACAATTTCACCAGTATGCCCATGATATAAGCGCTATCCTAGCTGAGGAGAAATGTTGTTAGTGTCCTTTTTTGGGCCTGGAGGCCTTAAGGATGGGAGAGAACAGTGTAAAGGATGAGCTCAAGACTTGTTGTTTGTAGCTCAGGATTTCCTGTTGCAACCTGTGATGTCTCTTGACAAGCAGACACTACCCATGGAGGACTAAGTCTGCTATTTGAGAGCCCTTCTGGAAGAGCAGATACAGCCATGGCCAGAGGGGCCTATGCCCAGCTTCCAGAGTGTACAGATTACAACGACAGATGGTCCTCAATTTACGACCACAATTGATGACCCAAAATTTATGTTGCTAAGTGAGAAATTTGTTAAGTGAGTTTTGCCCCATTTTATGACTTTTTTTGCCACATTGGTTAAAGTGAATCATGGCAGTTGTTAAGTAAGTAACACGGGTGTTAAGTGAATCTGGCTTCCCTACTGATTTTGCTTGTCAGAAAGTCACAAAAGGTGATCACATGATCCTGGGACACTGAAACCGTCATAAGTATGAGTCGGTTGTCAAGCATCCAAATGTAAATCATGTGACCATGGGCTGCAACGGTCATAAGTGTGAAAAATGATCATAAGTCACTTTTTTTCAGTGCCATTGTAACTTCGGTTACTACATGAACGTTGTAAGTCAAGATTTATTTATTTATTTTATTTATTTATTTTTTATTTTATTTGAATTTATATCCTGCCCTTCTCCGAAGACTCAGGGCGCTTACACAATGTTAAGCAATAGTCTTCATCCATTTATATATTATATACAAAGTCAACTTTTATTGCCCCCAACAATCTGGGTCCTCATTTTACCTACCTTATAAAGGATGGAAGGCTGAGTCAACCTTGGGCCTGGTGGGACTTGAACCTGCAGTAATTGCAAGCAGCTGTGTTAATAACAGACAGACTTAGTCTGCTGAGCCACCAGAGGCCCCTACCTGTAGACTACCTGTAATAAGGCAAAAGGACCTGACTTAAAGAATTTATGCCCCCATTACTGCCCAGTTAGATGATTGCAGTATATTTCTCATAAAGCTGCTTTTAAAGACACCTCAGAAATGATAATTGGACTAGAATGCAGCAGTCCACATACTGCTCGGTTCCTGTCGTTTTCAGTACATAAGCCCAAATTTACAGGCCTTTTATGGCTTGGCACCTGGTCTGCCTATTGCAACCAGCATCAGCCCAACATACAGGTAGTTCTCAACTTAGAACAGTTCATTTTGCGACCATTGGAAGTTACAACGGCAATGAAAAGAAATGACTTATGACCATTTTTCAAACTTATGACCATTGCAGCATCCCCAGGGTCATATGATCAAGATTCGACTGACTCATCTTTATGACGGTTGCAGTGCCTTGGGGGGGGTTCATATGATCCGCTTCAGCAACCTTCTGACAAGAAAAGTCAATGGAGAAACTAGATTCTCTTAACAATCGTGTTGCTAACTTAACAACTGCAGTGATTCACTTAACAACTACGGCAAGACAGATTGCAAAACGGGGCAAAATTCACTTAACAAATGTTTCCCTTAGCAACATAAATGTTGGGCTCAATTATGGTGGTAAGTTGAGGACTACCTGCATGACAGTATCCAGGGACCTACAACTTGGTCCCACATTTCTGAGAGGTTCAGGGATTAAAGCTAGAAGCAGTGTGGCAGCATTTTGGAACTGATTCTTGTTAAAAACTAGGCTGTCCTCTCCTTGCTAGATTTTAGGAAAGTGTTAAAAAACTGAATTTTTGTAAAAAAAATTGTTTCTTTAAATCTATATTTAATGTCTTTTTAATGTTTTTTTTTCCCTTGCTTGTTTTTTTTATCTCTATTTTTATTGTTACCTTTTAATAATTTTGTGTTATGGCTTTATCCATCCATGTTATTGTGACTGCTTTTTAATCTGACCATGGATGTTTTAATTTTTGTTTTATGTACTCTACATAAAGTATTCTATATGCCAAGAGTTGTTTGATTGAACAGTGCAAAAGTTTGATTCCTAAATAATAAAAGGCAGAGGTTTTTTGTTCTAAGATTTCTGTGTAGTTTAATTGTCCACCAAGAAAATATCTTAGGCTATAAAAAGACAGCTGTTGGGTAAAATTTGGAGGCTGAGATTTTTCATGATCCCAACACTGCCATCCTCATTTATAAAGTTACATAATATTGTACAGGACAGATAAACCCTTGACATTTCCATTTAACAAAGCATCTGAGTAAAACTTCTGAACTACTATTGAATTTTTGTAATAAAATAGTGTTTAGGTTGCTCTTATTACTGTGGCTAAAAATTAAGAGTATGATATGTGTTCATAGATAACAAAAATGAACAATATATTTTTCATTATGATTTTCAATTTCATGACCTGCTGTTTCTGTCTCTTGGTTTCTTACCATACTAGATAGATGCCACACTTCTCTTGATATATTAATAATGCTGGTATCATCTTTAACACAGTCACCACCAAATTGTAATAAACCATTTTATAAGGTGATGCAACTACTTACCGTATTAGAATCTTGAAAGCTCTGTCAAAATTAATGACAATTAAATTGTAAATAGGAAATCAGAATGATTGCATCAAACTTTTACTCACTGCTTACTTTGGTTCCTATTGGCTAATAAGGATTTAGCTCAGATACTCCTTGTCTTTCCTGGAAGGTTCTTAATTAAATCTTTGAGTCTCTGGGATAAGGTATAAATCATTCGTTTGCATACAGATGTCTCATGATACTGTGAACTTGTATCAAAATATGTCTCAAATTTATAGCACCAAATGTAGGAGCAGAATAAGAAAAATTGCAATTAATTTATAAAACACTAACCAATATTGTTTTGTGGAATGTTTGCTCATAGTAATGTTTTAAACAGATGGTTTATTTTTACTTACACAGCTGGCTAAAACACAAAGTGCCTATCTTTTCTTGAACTTAGGCATATTGCTTACCACTTTTAATGACTGTTGTGTTCATTTTCCCCTCACTTTTAAGAAAAAAATTCTAATACTCAAAAATTTCATTGTATACACGATGTACAATGACAATAAAGGCTTTGACTTTAAAATAGAACTCATAATTTAACAACATAGTTTTTGATTCTGGTCTCTGGGCAAATGGAACAAATTTCACTTTTTTTGGTATGATTTCCTTAAAAACTGCTGTAACTTCCCGCAGTTGCCTTTTTTTTAAGGCTCCATGTACTTTTTCCTCAATCTGCCCTTGTAAGATAAAATTTTAGTCCCCTGACTGTTTTTGCTTTGCTCTCTTTTGCATCTCTTCACATTTTTTCTAAATATTTCTTAAAATGTTACCTTACCAGCAGAGAATAGAGTAGAATATGTTTAGAATATATCTGGAAAGCATGTATCCTTGATGCAACTTATCTCTGCCCTTTTTATACACTATGCGGACCTAGTTATAATTACAGTTATAATTTCTACAATTGTCTTTACTGGTACTATTGTAAGCCAGGTATTATTAAGCATTTTCTCTAAAACTCTTCTTTTTAAAAAAAAACATTCTTTCCTAGCCCTTTTTATAGCTAGCAAACTTATATTATGAGCTTTGTTTCTACTGATTTTAGTCCAGTCTCTTAGATGTATATTCATTCATATATCTTTTTCTAATGATAGGTCACTTAAATAATTGCTTTGCTTTTTTATGTACTGGGATTGTCAGAGTCAAAACATAATGTTGGAAATCATTGCATATTCCTTAGGTTGAATTAATAAAATGTGTACGGTGTTGTTTTCTAACTGTATTCTAACAAATACAATTGCATTTGTTTAATTTATGGCTTCTGCCACTGTCCGGAGATGCTTTCGGACAAAAGGGAATGTATTATTGTGTTGGTTTTAGGCATGTTGACCCAGAGGTCCCTTGCCATCTTGTGATACTATGAACATTGGCCTCTGTTTGAGAGGTAAAATATAGAGGTCTTCACCTCATCCTTAGGCTAAATTTGTGAATTCCCAGAGAAACTATGTTTGTGAATCAGAGACTTAACTAAACCTTGAGCCTTAAGGGGAAGAGAGAACACCTGGGAAGAAACTCAGTTTCTTTCATCTGAGGAACTGAATAAAGAAGGATAGGCAATCTCAGTCTTCTAAGAGTTTTACAGAACAGAATTTCTGCTGGTGCTGTTTTATTCTCTCCTATCTGAAAACCTAGACTTTATAAATACAAGTGTGGAAGTACAAGAGCAGTACAACATTCTTCTCAGAAGGATTTATAATCTGATGCTTTCCAAGTATATGGATTGTAAAAATGCTTATTAGATTCCTGCTAGCATGTTCATGAATGGTTGACTGAAGGTGTGGCCCTGCACACCTGAAAGTTACTGTAAAATTATGAGTTTCCAAGATACATCTTACCTCTGACAGTTCCAAATTACACATGCAACCATGTTTTATACTGGATTAATTTGAAGTTCCTAAAGCATTATAGAGATAGTATCATTCTGCTTTCGGATGACATGCTTACTTTAACTCTGTTCTGACCTTGGCTTTCCCAGCAGCACAAAGCCAAGTCCTCGTCCCGATAAACCCCTTTTATTTAATTTACAGTGAATTCCTCTCCAGCAAAGTCTTTCCTCTCCCACAGTCTTTCAAGATAGTTCACAATTAATAACCTTTATCAGGCTTGGAGAGTGGCCAGGCCGATAGACGCCTCAATACTTGGCAAGAATGCAGTAATGAACTAATTGTCTCCTGTAAACACCCCTCCCCTTTCGCTCCTCTTTTATTCTCTATGGGAGGGGCCCTTCATTGTCCACCTGTGGCCTTATTCCCAAATCGACCCTTGTTCCTTAGCTGTTCCCTTCATCTGGCAACTCTGTCCATACACACACTGGGAACAGGCTCCCTTTGTTCGTTTGCCTCACTGATGTTTAACTCCGAAGGCAGCTGATACCTGTCATACAGCCCTGGCCCCCTCTCTGCCTCTGACGCAGAGCACTTGTCAGAGCCTTCCCCAGACTTCAGGACTGGCCCATGTTCCTCCCCAACTTCCTTGTCTGAATCTGTTGCCAGCTCCTCTGGCTGCTGGCGGGCCACAACAAACTCTTACAAAGCTATAATGTTTAAGAAATTGACCCAATGCAACCAGTTGTGAGGGGAGCCAGTGAGTGAATGGAACACAGTAGTGCAATTCATTCACCACTTAATTAAGTTTTGACTGAATGTGAGGTAAGAACCAACCCAAATTGTAGGAGTAAGAGCCAGCATGTGAAATTCATTTCTAACTTTATGAAGTCCCAATTTATATCTGATAAAGGATATGTATAAGGTCCTGTTTCCTTTAGACATCCCAAAAATCTAAGATAAAGCGAATGATGGATCGAGAGGTCTCCTTATTGGTATCACTCCATTTATTTGTAAGTGTTTTAATTAAATCAACTTAACTTTCCAGTTGCTCTAAAGGAATCTAGTATTGTTTTTATATTTTCATTTTGTATACTGGTATTTCACTTCCATATAAAAAATTTACTGTTGGTTGAAGGGCAATAAAAAATACCTAAAATGAGTAAAATGAAGAAACAGCAAGCATCCTCAAAGTCTTTGATAATTGAATAATTTTTATCAAGTTAGTATAATTAATCCATTAAGGAATTTTCTCTGGACTAATATCCTCCACTCATATTTACCAGTCATGCTGTCCTCTAGTTGAGAATAAGCTCTTTTTTGTTAGCAGGTTATTTCTCAGAAATCTGTCAAAAGTTGAAAAAAAATTCTTCAGTCGTAACAGCTAGCTTAAAATAGGTATGATAAAATCACTTTCATGCTACAAGACTTAGTTACATTGGTTAAATTTTAATGTTAGAGTTTTTTGTTTTGTTTTGCTCACTGTTATATGAAAAAGTCAATCATCATAGATAGATTTTGATTATTCATAATAATATCAAAATAAACAAATAAAAAAGCATTGGTAATAAACTACTTATTATGATATTGATTCTTCTGTTTGTAAAAACCTGTAACTTTATCTTTCTTGGTGTGTTTTACAAAATCAGTGAGTATAGCATGTAACAACTGCATAGCTCATATTGAGTTTCTTAATAAATGGAAAGATAAAAGAAGATTCCAAGTTCTCTTATGGATCTGTTTATAAACTGCAGGAATGTCTTGTTTAGGCGACTTGGGTGCCCATCTTTTGGCCAAAGGGTGCCCAGCTTCCTTCTTTTTATTTATTGTTAAAGAAAACTATATTACTTCTACTCCCAGCTGGCAAAATTAACTTCAATTTTCCTTTAGAATCTTTCTAGAGAGCCAGTGTCAATGATCATTTTATTTAGGGAAGGAAAAATAAAACTTTCTCTCATCAACATATTTCTTTTTTTTCTGTAGCAAGTCTGATGCCAAGTGCCAAAAATCAGGAGATTCAGGCAGCTCAAATGAGTATAAAGATTTTACTGCAAGCTTAAAGCTCACTACAAAATCTGAACTACTAATTGTCAAGGGAAACGAGTAGGAATTTAGAGGCATTCAAGGTGGGTTGGACTTAGGTCTCTTGCGGGCACATAGGGATTCATGAGTTATGATGCATTTGACCCCTCCTTCAGTTTAACCTTTTAGGCACCAAGTGCCCAAACTGCACACATGCATGCCCAAACTGAAAAGTGCACACAGACATGCAGGACGTACACGGACATGCATGCGTGGACATGCATGTGCATGTATGTACATGTGCAGCAGAGACCCGAAGACCAGCTGGCCAGCAGGAGGTGGGGCATCCCAACACTGGTAGCACAGCAAGAGGTAAGATCTTTTTCTTTCGTGAGCTTCTTTTCATCGTTTTCAGGGAAACAGAAGCTCACAAAAGAAACGCCACGGAGATCTGACTTGGGGCAACGGCGCACATGCCAGAAGAGAGAGCTCTGCATGCCACCTCGGGTACGCGTGCCATAGGTTTGCCATCATGGATCTAGGGTCTTGGCATTGACAATACTGTCAGCTGATGGGAGTATGCACTGCTTATGACAAACTATTGCTACCATAGAAAGTAAATTAGTGGGATAGGTGTTTTTTTTTCCCAAATGATCATTTTGTAGAATTGAAAAGTGTCTAAACAGATACTTTCTAATTGTGTTTACTGTGACCTTTTTTAAAATTGTGGATATAAATGGTATTCTGGCTATTAGCCTCATTACAAGACTAGCTTTTTAAAATGTGTGTAAAATCCTGTGCCAAAATGATTTAATTAATAGGATTGCTATTCACAATTAAGATCAATTAATATTTAACTAGTTAATATTAATTATGTAAAAGGCAGTTTCTAGTTTGCTTGTATCTATCAGTGCTGGTTGGATTTGATGGGGAGTGGAGTTCAGAAATATTTGGAGAACCTGCAGGTTATTTAAAAACAATAAAACACGGTACATATACGCTACATAGGTACACACTTGGTTCTTCCACTGGTATGGCAGTGAGATAGCAATTAGAATCACCTTGGTTAGTTTTCATATCCCCAGTAAGGAGCATGTATCACCAAACAGCCAGGCTAAAAAGCTGTGATTTCTACCCAGCTTCTCGCACCTATAAGGATTGTTCTAGGTCTTGAACGTCTTGAATTGGTTGGGCATGTCTGCCATATTATTCATATGGGCATCTTCCTTCCTTTCCTATCTTTTTGGTCCACTTGAAGTGAATTGGCTTCGGATCAATCCTGCCTTGACATAGGGGATGCGCTTATTGTATACTGAACCACAAAATACTTAGTTTAGTGTAACATTATGTGAATCCAGTCTATATTGTTAGTTAATGGTTCAGTGCGCCCTATGAGTTGGATTAGATGACCATTCTACACATTCTACACAATAGCCTGGACTATTGCAATGCTCTCTACATGGGGCTCCCCTTGAAGAGCACCAGGAGGCTCCAGCTAGTCCAGAATGCAGCGGCACCGCGTTGCTCCCATATAACACCCATCCTGCGCGACCTGCACTGGCTGCCGGTAGCCTTCCGGGTGCAATTCAAGGTGCTGGTTACCACCTTTAAAGAGCTCCATGGCTTAGAACCGGGATATTTGCGAGACCGCCTTCTGCCACCGATTGCCTCCCAACAACCTGTGCACTCCCACAGAGCGGGCCTCCTCAGGGTGCTGTCGACCAAATAATGTAGGTTGGCGGCCCCCAGGGGGAGGGCCTTCTCTTTGGCGGCACCAGCCCTATGGAACGAGCTACCTCCGGGGTTATGCCAACTCCCCGACCTCCGGGCCTTCAAACGTGAACTGAAGACTTTATTATTTCACCGAGCGGGACTAACCTAAGATATATTTTAGTGAAATTTTAATGGGTTTTAATCGGTCTTTGACCGTTTTAGTGATTCGGCCACTAAATATTTGTTTTTAATTGTTTTTAAATAGTATTATTTATTGTATTTATATTGTATTGGTGTGTGTATTTTAATATTGGCTGTACACCGCCCTGAGTCCTTCGGGAGATGGTGCAGTGTAGAAATGTAATTATAAATAAATAAATAAATAAATAAATAAATAAATAAAATTCTTTTCACATTGGCCATGTGAATCTGGTATGTTTTGCTTAATTTAGAACTAATTATGTCCTTCCTCCTTACTCTGTTTTGTTTTGTTTTTGTGAAAAATCACATGCTGGTGTGTAAATGATGGATGGCAGCCATTTTGTTGTAGTTGGGGTAAATCTTTACCATTTTGCCCAGGAGATATAGCTATAAATTACCTTGAAAGCACCCCTGGGTAAATACCTTCATGCTCCAGCACATTTAATGTCTTAATTAGCTACCAGCAATGCCAATAAATTGAATGTGTCGGAAAATAATGACTTCCGTGGCTAATTTTAATCTATGTAAGTAACAACAACAAAAAAGTTACAAAGAAAGAAAGATACCACCCCCTCAAGAAAACTGAGAAGTTTTCTCAGGGGCCGAGAAGAAATTTTACACTAAATATCTATTTTTAGTAATAAAAGCTAGGTGTAGGTAACTTTTCACTTCTTGCGGAATTTAGCTTAACAGCCATGTCCAGTGTTCCATCAGGTGTAATGTTATTTCCTGTGTTATTCCTTATCTCGAAAAGCATAAAAAAGTAAGAATGCGCTCCAGGCCTATATTAAGGCTTGAAATTAGGCATGTGCATTTACAGTTAACTAACGGCCTGTTTAAAAGACCATGCCTCAGTATATACTCTTTAATAAAATATAAACCTATAACAATTTAAATAATGGGGAATTTGTTCTGAAACGTGTTTTTTGTCTGCAGTGGCACTGTCTATAGGAAAAAACCCAATCTTTAAAACATTTAGTTTTGTTCCTTCTATAATAATTTAATATAAATATAATAAATGAAAGAAGATTAGTGCTAGAAAAAAGTGTCACTAGCAAATTTTCTAATATTGTGTGTCCAAAATTGGACTATTTTGACTTGTTGATTTGGATGTCAAATTGCAAATCTTTATACAAAACAACACTCATATTTATTGATGGGGAAATGGGAATGGGAATGCATTTCCCTAAGCAGCCTTTTCAGGCAAGGATGGGGAAGTGGTAAGGGATGTGTCAGAACTGCATGATATATAGTATTGGATGGAACTTGGATAAAAACTAAAGTTGATTTAATTTCATTTATGTATTAAAATTAAGTACAGTTAATGTCAACTCTTCAGTTATAGATTTAACGATTTTCTGTATCCATCATATTTTGATCCATTGGAGCAGGTGCTATTCAGCAGGTTCTGACAGGTTCTGGAGAACCAGTAGCAGAAATTTTGAGCAATTCGGAGAACCGGCAAATACTATCTCTGGCTGGCCCCAGAGTGGGGTGGGAATGGAGATTTTGCAATATCCTTCCCCCTGGAATGGGTTGGGAATGGAGATATTGCAGTATCCTTCCCCTGCCATGCCCACCAAGCCACACCCACCAAGCCACACCCACAGAACCAGTAGTAAAAAAAATTTGAATTCCACCACTGCATTGGAGCAACCTGCAGTGGTAGTCTCATTATGCAACTCTAACCTAGACTGCCCCCACTGATATTCCATTTGAAGCTTGCTGTATGAAGTGTTTCTGTTTGCAGTATTTACACACATAGATTTTTCTCTCAAAGATGGGTCTGTCCTTCTTAACCTTCTTCTTTTGCACCAAGTACCGCAATCACAGGGTATAGTTAAGATGGCCCTGTAGACTTCTTTTAAACCTTGAATGTGTGCAGGAATTTCTGAACATCACTTATTTTAATTATTATTTTTTGAAGAAAATATTGGAGGGTCTTTACTACTTCAGGTTTTTAACAGCTGCAGCACAAGTCAAAACAATGAAGTGAAGCGTTCACTTTATCAGGCACATGCTTTCAGTGTTATAAGGGATAAGGTCGCAACAATAGCAACAACAAAAATTTAGTACAGTTATAGATCAGACTCAAATGATAGAGAGAAATGTTTTATCCTCTTGATGTACAATATATCCAAAGAGTAATATATCCAAATTAGTTGGCCTGTTGCATAATGGTAATTTGGTGGTGTAACTTGGAAGTTAGATAGCAGCTGGAAGATAATTTTGAGATCTCTATTCACCATAACAGCAACCTATATTTGGGTTTGCCCGGGTAACTTTTACAAAGTATCTATTGTAGTCTTTATACCATGTCGGAATATGGTAAAAATATGAAGGCATGTCCTATTGCATTTCATAACCTGTCAGATCTACCATCTTCAGCTTTGTGCTTTGCTGGCATCCTCTGATAAATTGTTCGGGGTGGGGTGGGGAGGCAATTGACATGTGGAGAGTAGAGTAGAGATGAGCAAGGGTGTGTGTGTGACAGGCTTGATGGAAACCAGAGTTGTGAGAACAGGCCTCTTCCAGTCTTCAAGAACACTGAGCCTGGGAAAAGAATACAGCCTGCACCAAGTGGCACCAAACATCAGAGCTGTTCTCTAAACACCTATATGACACCATTGGACAACAACAAGGAGGGGAGTCAAAGAGGGAAAATCTGTAATTCTTTGCATGGGAACCTAAGATCTACCCTTGTTTTTGCTGCAACCCATTAATCCTTAGTAAAAGAACATATCAAATGGAGTCGAGGGTCTTTCTTTCCTAGGGATCTAGCTGAGGCAGGTCTGACATAACCCTGGGACCTGGAGATTTGTTCCATCTGGCCTTATGCCTGAGCAGGAAATGCCTGTTGCACTCTGAATAAATTTAATCTAAATCGCATGTTATCATCAGTATGGATGCAGCCCAAAACTGATCATAGATAAATTTGCTTACAGTTGCTGACAAGAGCTACTGATAATCTACATGATGAAGTAAATGAAAGAACTGCTGAAAGTTCATTTAAAATTATGGGGCAAATTAAGTTATCAGGAAAAATTGGGCATTTTGGTCACAGCTAACATTCACAAATCCCTTCCCAGATTAGCAATGAGAGTAGTACAGAATATTGGTTAGTAAATTATCCCACCATCTTAAAAAATACCATCTTTCATGTTGCCAAGTCTGCTTTGAGCAGATCCAGTTTTTAAGTGAGGAACAGGGAAAGCATTTGCTTTTCCTTTTTGGTTTGGTCTGTGCTGTCAGCCTGATATAGAATACCAAAAGATAAATTGAACTTCGAGTAGGAAACAACAGAGAAGCAGTAGGAACATGTAAACAGAAGAGAATATGGGAACACTGTGATTCTTTCACTTATCTGTATTTTGATTACTGTAAGTTATATTGGTTGCATTTGTGCAAAACACCAAGCATTAAATTAATAATACTGGCTGATCTTGCAATATCACATCAAGCTGTGAATTAACCAACTATATTTCAGAATGTATAAGGGTCTCCAAAGTCCCTTCTAACAGAGTTGGAAGGGATTTTGGAGACCCTTATACCATTTCAGACAAATGACTGTTCAGTCTCTTCTTAAAAGCCTTCAGTGATGGAACACCCACAACTTCTGAAGGCAAGCCAATCCACTGATTGTTCTCACCAGTAGGAAATTTCTCCTTACTTCTAGATCAGGGGTCTCCAACCTTGGTCCCTTTAAGACTTGTGGACTTCAACTCCCAGAGTCCCACAGCCAGCTTTGCTTTGCTGGCTGAGCGACTCTGGGAGTTGAAGTCCACAAGTTTTAAAGGGACCAAGATTGGAGACCCCTGTTCTAGATTGCTTCTCTCCTTGATGAGTTTCCAACCATTGTTTCTTGTCTGGCTTTCTAGAGCTTTGGAAAATAGGTTGAACCCCTCTTCTTTATGGCAGCCCTGACACACTGGATGCTGCTAAGATCCCTGAACCAATAGCTATCTTCTATAGGGTGCTATTAATAAAGTTGGAAGCATTTTATTTCTAGTGCAACCTGGTGTGTCCATGTTTACATTACCCTGTATCCTCTCCCACATTTCCCACTGTTAGGTACTGCCATGTCAATTATTTATTAAATTTATTATTTATTAATTATTGCAAAAACTGTGGAGAAAGAGTGGAGATTTGCATAAGAGGATCTAATTAGAAGAGATAAGAAAAGTGTCTTACTACCCAGGTGACCTATACTGTACTGAAAGTCCTTTGAACATGGACATCACTCAATTTCTTCTTGCATTTTCAGGTTACATCCAAGCATGCAGAGGACTCATGATTGCTGCTGTCTGCCTTGGGTTTTTTGGCTCTGTATTTGCCCTGATCGGGATGAAGTGTACAAAGGTTGGAGGCTCAGACCAAACTAAAGCTAAAATTGCTTGTTTTGCTGGAGTGATCTTTATTATTTCAGGTAAATATCAAATTATCAAAGCTGAGTTTTTCCAGGTAGATCAAATTAAGTGGGAAAATTTCTGTCGATTGTAGATTCTGGTGGATGTGTATCGAAGCATTTCCAGATATTAACCTGTTCTGCACTTGATGCATTTTTTTAGGACTGAGTGCATTGACTGGTTGCTCCCTCTATGCTCACCGAATCACATCTGAGTTCTTTGACCCCACATTTATTGCACAAAAGTAAGTCCAGTCGAAAAAAAAACACTGAGATAGGAAGTGTTTTACTTGCTGTTTTGGTCTATCTGCCTGGTTCAAAGGAACCAGAACTAATTAACCTGCCCAAAATAAAGTTTAAACTGGTTATAATGAAATAAAACAATAACTGCTGCCTTTTGAACTCCGTTAGTATTTCAGTGCTGTTAGAATGGAAGATTACAAGGTCCATATGCTTGAAGTGGTTCCTCCTGTCTTAGACAGCTTTGAAAAATACATTTCAGTACAATATAGCTGAAAGAAACTAACAAAAATTAAAATACCTTTTGCTGTTTCTGAAGTTAAATCAACCGATAGCTGATTACCTATATTCTAGGATCTTTTTTCATCTTTCTAGTTATTGCAACCAAAACTGAAACATTTACAGCAAATTATCTAATTCTATACTAATTCTCGCCCACAATATATTTAGTAGAAGTGCTCTCTTTGTGACCCAGCAAGAAGTAAAGGATTATTCTGTTATAATTACTCAAATAATTGATTGTTATTGCTGAATTATATGCAGCAAAGCACTATCTTTTTTATTGCAGACAATTTATGGCCTCTTTCCATGTAAATACTTAAGATATACACTGGAAACCAAGACAGTAACTCCTCCAACTCTTGAGAATTGGAGAAGTGAAGAGGGAATTAAACCTTCAATGCCCATTAGTAGTAACCATGATTCGAATGGCTTGTTTCAGACAGGAGCAATGTTTGCCAAGCTTTCTGATTTGGGGGGGGGGGCTGAGGATTGCAGTGGAAAGAGCAAAAATTATTTAATTAAATTTTTGTTAATACAATGAATGCCTTAATTTAGCCTTGTAAACCCTTTGCATCAAGTAAATAAAATTGATTTGGTGATTAATCTATTTATTAAACATGAATTATCATCTATCTGCAGGTATGAACTGGGAGCCGCTTTATTCATTGGTTGGGCTGGAGCATCGCTTTGCATAATTGGTGGCAGCATATTCTGCTTCTCCATTGTTGAAAACAAACAAACTCCACGGTACGGACAACTGCTTTTGTTAAAATTAATATTAGTAGATTTCTAGTTAATAAATTGTAAGAAGATAAGCACTAATCCAATCTTCAAATATTTCAGAAATAACCCTAGTCCAGAGGTCTCCAACCTTGGCAACTTTAAGACTTGTTGACTTCAACTCCCAGAGTTCCTCAGCTAGCAAAGCTGGCTGAGGAATTCTGGGAGTTGAAGTCCACAAGTCTTAAAGTTGCCAAGGTTGGAGACCCCTGCCCTAGTCAATAGTTAAGAATGATTAGTTGGGGGGGAAAAAGGAATTTAAAAACCCTCTGCTTTTAGGGGAAAAAATTTGTTAGATACTGCTCATCTCTGTAAAATTTAAGCATAGAATTAGAAGTCATATAGCACAGGGGTCTCTAACCTTGGTCCCTTTAAGACTTGTGGACTTCAACTCCCAGAGTTCCTCAGCCAGCTTTGCTCTGGGAGTTGAAGACCACAAGTCTTAAAAGAGCCAAGTTTGCAGACCCCTGCCTTAGCACTTCCTCTTTAAAAGAATTCATGTTGCATTTTCAGTGCTTTTTAGATGAATGATTCATGGCTTATGTTTAAAATTTCCTAGGCATTTTGTTTTCAGAGAAATAGATCTTTAATTATGAAACCACTTCCCAACTATTTCCCTTTATCTGGAATAGTACTGAGTCATCAGTATTCACCAGTAGCCCTTTCTTATCCTTTTCATCCATCTATTATGTGGTACATTAATTTAGCTTCCCAGTACACAAAATATGAAAGAATTGAGTCAAAATTAGGATCTTGAAGAATACATAAATGTTGAGAACGTTGACTAAAATTAGGGTTGTAATAAGGAATTCATGAAATATTCTACACTTTCCAGCATGAGCTACGTGTAGCCCCAGTCTTAATTTGGGAATGGATCCTCTAAATCACATAGGATTGATTTCTAAGTAAGCAAGCTTAGGTTGTGCTGTTTTGGACAAACAAGTACTCAAAAATTTAAACTCCATGTCTGAATTGAAGCTGTTTTAAGGACAGCTTGCTACAATAAATGGCATGGAGAGAAAAAAACAAATATTGATTTCATGGTTCTGTACTTGGTCAAATAAAAAGAAAATCAGAGGCTGCTAGCATGACCTGAAATAGTAAAAAAAAGAGGCTAGCATGACCTGAAATGCTAAACAAATCATTTTACTCTGTTCTGAGAATGAAGTGGTAGATTCTGAACATCAGATAACAGAGCCGTGGTGGCGCAATGGTTAGAATGCAGTATTGCAGGCTGCATTACTGTCAGCAGTTCGATTCTGACCGTCTCAAGGTTGACTCAGCCTTCCATCCTCCCGAGGTCAGTAAAATGAGGACCCAGATTGTTGGGGCCAATAGGCTGTGTAAACTGCTTAGAGAGGACTGTAAAGCAATATGAAGCGGTATATAAGGGCTGTTGCTAACAGGGTCCCTTTCCCAGTTTTTAGTGCGAAGCAATTAGCAATATCTGCCTGGGGAAGCTCTGTGACATTTGGGAATGTTCCACAGGCCATCCTTCATTGTGTCATCAATAAGATAGCAGCTGTCTTTCCCAGCTTGGCCATTAAGTCATGCTCTTAGCATTTGACCCTGTAGGGCTTTGACCAATTGACCTCCATGGTATGGTAATAAAGGCAATTTTAGCTTCCCACTGATAACTCAACATGAGCATATTCTTCAGAACACACCTATATTTTTCTAGCTATTTGATTATAAGCTCAAGACTGATGTGCAAAGAATCTTTACTTCAGGCCGAGAAAAACTTCTACCTTGTTAGTAAGTATTCCTACATCGGGGAAGTTTTGAAAATTGTTCAAAATTCCACCCTGTACTTTTGGTTACAGAAAGCTTTTCTCAAGGACTAGCAAAGTATTAACGCTATTCTTGTTAAACTGTCACTTAGAAGAAAAAGTATTACCATTATTCTTGTTAAAACGGTCACTTAAAAGTATTACCACTCTTCTTATTAAAACAGTCACTTAAAGTAATAGAGACTTGACCACAAGTAGCCTCCTGAACTGCAATAGTGCCTTAAGTTTTTACCCAACTTGAACAAAATGGATGGGTTAATCATTGTTGTGATTAAGGTATGAGTCAGTAGTGGGTTCCTCTTACTTTCACTACTGGTTCAGAACTGGGAGTGTGTAAACACACACAGCCCTTCCGCGCATGCAGTGATGATGGGTGGGTGAGCCTCCCCCACCGCCACTACCTGTTCACCCAAACCGGGACAAACCGGTAAAAACTCACCACTGGTACAAGTACATGCAGCCCCTGCAATTCAACTGAACAGCCATGTCTTTTTCCAGGACTGTAAGGCAGCTGTGGGATCCTGGAAATTGATGCTGCTACTTTAAATGAGCTGCAGAGTGACTGTGCTAATCCTTCCTTGTATTCCAAAATGTCTGTCTATAGTAAAACCTAAAGCACACAGTAGCCCCATGAGATCTTCCTTTCAATATTTCTTGATATTTAAATGAGCTCTAAACTTTCTGATGTTTCAGGATGGTATATGCGTACAACAAACCAGCTTCTGTGATGTCTACTCGAACCAAGGCCTACTCAGCAGATTTTAAAGCATCCAAGATCCCTCCAAAGCACTTTGACAAAAATGCCTATGTGTAGATGGATGCTTGAAGGAATTTTTTTGCTATTAAGAATCGTAACATATGTGCTGTCCATCCACAGAATGATTTTTAAAAGTGGCTTGGTATCTTGAGCATCAGCGGTTTTATAACTATTTTAACTGTTTTATAAATGAACTTTTGTCTACTCGATGTAAATTTTCTTCATAACTTGTTTTAAGATTTATACTAGACATAATTTATAACTGAAAAATAACTTGCTATGTTTTGCTTTCTGTAAGAAATATAAATGAAGTCATTTTGATTACAGCCAATATTGTCAGGGATCTTCAGGATCAAACATAACAGTTGCAGCTTTTAAATGGATTCATCAGGTTTGAAGACCTGCTTTCAATAACTTGGGACTAATTTTAAAAGCATGTTAAAACAGATAGTGTTAAGCTTAAGCAAGATCTTAATAATGCATTATGAAACACCAGCAGTTTTAATCCCAGTATCACAATTATATGGATTAACAATCCCACACACACACACACCCAAATACCCTGTAACACAAAATGGATTTCTTCCTTAACTTTCCAAAGGTTAAAATTGGAATTTTAGATTTACATAAGGCAGCTTGTGTTCCACTAGGTATAATGAGCAGATAAATGTCTCTATTTCTGAGGAGTTTCTCTCTGTAGTTTCACTTAATCCCTCACCTTCAAATTGGTTGATTTAAATCAAGGCAGTCTCAGGTATTGATTGGAACAATCAACTGTGTCCCTGAAGATTTATCACATTGCTCTAAAAATTGAAAGTCTCATCAGACGACCAAAATGTACAATGTAATATATACCATTTGATTGTATCATTTTATTTTGTGTAATATTTTTAGATAATGTGATTTAGTATTGGATTATTATTTTTTTGTGCCTGCTGGTCAGAGTTAACGCCTGGCAACTGCCCGTACTAATACTGCATATTTTTTTTGCTAAGGGTTGTTTACCCTTTCCTTCCTCTTCCAAGGATAGAGTGTGAGTGACTGACCCAAATTCACCCAGCTGGCTCCTGGTTTCTAGCTTGGTGTCTAACCACACCACCACACTGGTTGTCATAGTATTATAGTACATAATTATAATTGTAGTGCAGTAGGCATGTCTTCTTGTTTTTCTCCTGGTGACAAAGCTTCATTGCCTTGATACACATTATACCGTTAAAGACCAATCCTATCCCATACCTTTTTGTAAAATATGAAACATTGAAATTTAGGATCCTCCACAGACAAGGTTTTTTTTTTACTACAGAGAACCACACTGTACATTTAGATGTCAGTAATGAGGAGAGGGAGGGATGGAGCACACACATATTGGTTTCCAGATATGCTTACTTGTGCCTAGAATTAAAAATACCGAATGTTTAGGGAAAGAATGAGGTCTAAGAAAGGAACAGAATCTTTTAGTCATTTTTATGGGACCAGAAATGTAGCTTTAGTAATTGTTTTGGAATAGAAGAATGGTTAGAAGAACCTTACTGTTTAGTTGGGTTTAAAATAAACAATTTCATTTTTTTAAAAAAAATCTTATTATTTTTATGCCCTCTGTCCCCAAATTCAGTTCAATTTTTGCTTGTTGAAGGGTCGTTTAGGGTTACTAGGGCACAATCTATGAAGTACACTGAAGTTATTAAATACCCTGAAACGCTTAGTGAGATTGCATCTGGTATAATCATTGATCCACCCGTCCCCTTGAGCAGTTATTTCTGCACGCTCAAGGCAAAAGGCAATTTTGCTCTTCACAAGAAGAGGCAGAAGAAGTCAAAAGCAGAGGCATATCATCACCACCTCTTGCAGGCTTGATAGCAATGAAAGGTGAGCACAAGGGCTAGGCTAGGTCAGGTTTGACAGGTTACAAAACACATGATGAATGAGTTCAACTTAAGGTGCTGCAAAGCATTTTAATGCATCCTTCCTATGTTGCTTCAACTGATCCCCAAGACTGTTCATGTGACCTGATATTATCCCTAATATTCCTGTGCTCACCATTTGTATAAAAATACAAAGCTTGGGTTCTAACACTGTCAACTTCTTTACCATTAAGGAAATCTGCTAATCTTTTCTTAAACTGAGGGGCTCCTTTCACAGAACGGCTGTATCAAGATATGGTTGGGGTTTTGGGTAGGGACTTTCAGCAGGTGTGCAGCTCTAACTTTCAGCTCATATGTTATACCAGAGGAAACTGAATAGGTGTTGCAGTGTTTCCTATTAGTACCACTTTATAAATCCTTAGAAAAGACCACACCTGAAATACTGCATCCAGTTTTAGTCACCACATTGCAACAAAGATGTTGAGACTTTGTGCAAAGAAGAGCAACTAAGATGATGCCTGGAGACAACTAAGATGAGGGCCTGGAAACAAAAACATATGAAGAATGGTTTCAGAAATTGGTTGTGGCCAGTCTTAGGTGGGACATGATAGCGGTATTTCATTATTTGAGATGCTGCCATAAAGAAAAGTGGGGAGGTCAACTCATTTTCCAAAGCACCACAAAGCAAGACAAGAAACAATGGATGAAAACTCACCAAGGAGAGAAGCAACCTGGAACTAAGGAGAAACTTCCTAACAGTGAGGACAATTAACCAGTGGAACAGCTTCCCTTCAGAAGTTGTGGGTGCTACGTCACTGGAGGTTTTTAAGGAAAAACTGGGCAGCCACTTGTCTGGAATGGTATAGGGTCTCCTGCTTGAGCAGGGGGTTGGACTAGGAGACCGCCCAGGTCCCTTCCAGCTCTATTATGATTGACAATGGTTCTCACTGGTGGAATGCCTGTTTTATCCTGCCTCCTGAGAATTCCCTTCCTGAGTGACTCTTGTTCCTCCTCATCTCCCAACCCAGAAAGCAACAAGGATGAAAGTTGGCAGTGATGCAAACAGCAAGAGAGTCCAGGATAGGAGCTGCATGGAAGTGCCAGGAAAAACAAAGCCAACTTCTTCCAATTTTTTTGTCATCATGGATGTTGGAAAAGCAAGAAAGTAGTATTACAATAAAAATAAGTTTATATAAGGTCTTTGTATGATTTAAATATGGGTTGATTTTTTTTAAAAAAAAGTATTAAAGCAGTATTAATTGATAAAACACTTTGTATCCACTTCTTCTAGGAGAACTAGCTGAAAGTAATTAAAAGCTCGCATTTGATAAAAGGTAAAACTTTGGACACAGTTTTGTAAAGAAAAGTTCCTTGTTAGTGCACCATAAGAAAAAAAGGACAGAAATCAGATTAAACCTCCTTGCACAATCAAATATCTGAAGAGTCACTCCAATCTGTAACAGTGACCAAACTGCTTTTCCGTGAGCTTGAGATATCTGCATCTGGATGTCCTGTTTAAAAAGAAAACAATTTTGAAAAGATTATTCAGTGAGAAAGATGCTACCATTCCCAGCCACCTATTGTTTCATATTCTTCACTTAGATAGGTTCTTGTTACTATCCAGTCTAAATCTTTTTGGAAAAATGCCATCTCCCATAACCATGGTTGGCCAATGTGGGAACTTTCCAGGTTTGGAATCAGTGCCATTGGGCAAAGCTAGAAAATGCATGAAACTTGTTGAATGGGAACTGTTTCTTCTTCAGCACTAAGCTATTATGCAACTGGTAGGTCTATGTCGGGGTGTCAAACTCAAGGCCCGAGGGCCAGATGTAGCCCTGGGGTGCTTAGATGGAAACAGCAACGGTCTGGCCCGTGGTGCTTCTGTCAGTGAAAACGGAGCTCATAGAGCCGGAGGGAGGGAGGGAGGGAAGGAAGGAAGGAAGGAAGGAGATTATAATGAGACGTAGGGAGGTTCTGAAGGAAGCCTTAGCACTTGGCCACCACAGGTGGCCCCGACACAGTGACATCAATCTGACAATGCCCACTCTGACCCCCTGAGGTCAAACACAACCCTGATGCAGACCTTAATGAAATCGAGTTTGAAACCCCTGGTCTAAGTAAACAGTATCCACAGCCAGAGTAGATGTATGTCTGGATTAACAAACATACACACACCGCTCTTTCAAATTGTTCAGAAAAAATATAGCACAACAATTCTAGCATGAAAATACCTTCATCCTTTATTGGTTTTCCCCATTCATGGGTCATTGACATCGCACATCGATCATTCTTTTCAACAGCACGTACATTCTTATTTTTCTCATCTTTCAAAGGTTTTTCATCTTCCAGAGATGATAAATCCCAGTCATCCTCATCTGCAATACCTGTAAACTATATAAAAAAAAGAACAGTAATTTCTCCAACTTAGGAAATATTTAGCAATATTTCACTGAGCGATGATTCTCAATCAATCTGAACACAGTAATACAGCAAGATGAAAAAGATACAAGATTCTCAAGAGTAATAAAGAAAAACAATGGTTTTATTTTCCTGCTTTAAAAAAATAAATCGAGGAGATAGTATAGAAATGTGAATTTTCTTGATTCATTACTAAACATTGTATCAACACCTGTAGAAAAAAATTGTTATTCTAAAAAACAGTGACTCTACTGAAAGATGGCAGAATGAGTAAGATGAAAGCAAAAAACAGAATATTGTCGATCAGATTTTACAGCTGTAATCTTTTTTTTTTAAAAATGCAGCAATGCTAAAATGTTTATACTTGTACCTCATTTGTTTACACTGGAAAGAGTTAAACATATGTTTCATTCTTCATTGAAAATAATGTTTCATTAAAGCTGCATTAAGAATTCCATTGGATACAAAGGAATACAAGCTGTATGTAGGATTCTACTGCTCTGAACTTAATTCTGGCAGTTGTTTGCTAGAAAAAGTATTGGTAATAATAAGACCAAGTGACAATGGAGCCAACAACCATAGAAGCTGTTGGATTCCTGGCACTAGGTGTGTATGAGCAAAGGCTGGAAATGTTAGGGATTTCTGAATGAAGGATTCTGAATCTGATGGTTTGAGTTGCTCTTTGCAATCACACAGTTCTATGATTACCCCAGGTGACATCAGAGTCAAATGAAAATATGTACAATAGGATCAGAAAACATTATCTGAGAAATACCTTTACTCCTTGGGCACATGTATGAATAGATGATGAACCACCATTCATTCCTCCAATTTCTTTGCTTTCCTTTCTTTGGCTCAAAAGAAACTTTTCCATTTCATTCATCTCATTTTGAAGTAAAGAGCCTAAAACCCACCAAGATAGAAGACAGTTAGTTTATAAAACAAATATTTGAAGACACAGTGGTAGTGCCTGCTGTCAACATTTCTTTAACAAGACTCAGTCCAGAGGCTACACTGTACAATTCTTGCACCCGCACACATCTTTCCTCCAGGCTTTCAAGGGGATGTACATGGAATAATCTCCATTTTTTCTCTACCACAATAACATTATAACATACATTGGTCTAAAAAAATTGACCCCAAGTCACCCAGTAAGCTTCCAAGGCTGAAATCTAGGCTCCCTTTCGAAAAAAGCAGACTTTGACTATCCTGCCTTGGGTTGTGAAATTGCACACCATCTTGCTGATAAGGTGGTTTTTTACTTTTGACCCAGCCCAGGTTCTGCCCCTTTCATTCTCCACCTTAAAGACAGCTGGCTGCCATCCCAGCAAACTTGTCACACTGTATACTATCTCAGATTTTAAATTAAGGAAATGTTCAAAAGTGAATAGATTATTATACATTATTTAGTTATTGTATATTTTTATTTCATAAAAATACACAACTAGTTATTGTATATTTTTATTTCATACAATAGGTATATTTTTTATGAAATAAACATGGTGATCACCTACAATAATGATTCAACCTTAAAATAGCTGTCAATCTCTCAAGATTTCAGTCACAATCAAAGAAAGAAGCAACCTGGAATTAAGGAGAAACTTCCAAACGGTGAGGACACTTAACCAGTGGAACAGCTTGCCTCATGGACGGTCCATCATTGGGTGTTTTCAAGAAGAGACTAGATAGTCATTTATCTGAAATAGTATAGGTTCTCTTGCTTGAGCAGGGGGCTGGACTAGAAGATCTCCAAGGTCTCTTCCAGCTCATTCATTCTATTCTGTTCTATTTTCTAAAAGTTCTAAAAGTTTAATATTTGGTAGTTTACAAGGATCCTTTAGCTTAGGTATCATTTTTCAGTTCTCTGATGTGGTTCATCTGCTTCAGCTTGCCAAGCTTTTTAAGGCAGTTTCTCCCCTACATGTGCCACGTATTTTTAGCTTCCCCACCCCCCACCCCCCACCGAGTACTGCCCACATAATTAGCTTTTGTACTTTTGCTTCTGGATGGCTTAAGATCTACTTCATTTTCAGGAATGTTTACATCACTCCGATATGCAAATTTTGGCAAATTGTCTTTGCTGTGGCCCTTGGGTGCCTTATGCAGAGATAATTCGGGTGAGATGTAGGAGTGCCTGATGTCATTATCCTCCACTTCCTCTTCTGAGCTAAAAGAGGAGTTCTGGGAAAACAAAAATTCATCTATGAGTTTAAGCTGTTCCAGTTACAGCAATTTTAAAAATATAAACGAACTTTCTATAATAAAACTAGAATCAATAATCTAGCAAACATTATACCTTAAACAGTAGCAACTCTCTTACCAAAGCAAGAATAATTGGGAGATTTACCCATTTTTGTTGGAAAATTATTTTGGCATCAATAGGCAGATATATAATATTATATCATAAGAGCAATGAAGCACTGACTTTTAAACTTGCGTCGTCACAGCAGCATCACATGACATATCGGGACTTTTCCCCCCTTCGCTAACTGGGCGGGGGCGGAGCCAGCACGTGACACATCCAGCTCGTAGGCCGCGAGTTTGATACCCATGATCTAGAATAACACCATTCTATAAAAATAAGAATTAGCTAAACTATTTTTTTTTTATATTTAAGCAGAATTCTATTTCAGCCTTTCCCAAAGTATTGCCCTCCAAAGGTCTGGATTAACTCCTTTCATGATTTTTAGTGAAAGAACCTATATTTCAGCTTTTTTCAAAGGCCTTCTGCTCCCATCTCTCCTTTTGCTGTCCTTGTTTTCAATCAGTCTACTCTACACTTCTTTAGGAAAAGTGGTACAGGTAGTCCTCGACTTACGATGATAATTGAGCCCAAAATATCTGTTGCTAAGCGAGACATTTGTTAAGTGAGCTTTGCCCAATTTTATGACCTTCCTTGCCACATTTGTTAAGTGAATCACTACAGTTGACAAGTTAGTAACACGGTTGTTAAGTGAATCTGGCCTCCCATTGACTTTGCTTGTCAGAAGGTCGCAAAAGGGGATCGCATGACCTTGGGACACAGCAACGGTCATAAATATGAACCAATTGCCAAGCATCTGAATTTTGAGCACGTGATCATGGGGATGCTGCAAAGGTTGTAACTATGAAAAACAGTCCCGAGTCCCTTTTGTCAGTGCTGTTGTAACTTTAAATGGTCCCTAAATGAACTGTTGTGAGTCGTGGACTACCTGTATATTCAATTTGTTCCAAACTTAATTTCTGATTTTGTAATAGAATTCTTATTTCAAAGCATGCAAAACAAAATGAAGGCAGCTTACACAGTACTAGGTGGCTTTCGAGAAATCTCATCCTTCAACATATTCTTCTTGGTTCTGGAAGGAAGAGAAAACAAATATTTGCAGTTTCTTTTGGTTAGTAAGATGAATACTTCATACACTGCAGTTTGTTTTCCTGCACTTCCTCCCTGGAGCCACTGACTTATAGATTTGGTTTATATGAAGGTGAAGCTGACTATTCCCCTTGCGCTTCTTACAAATATAAATGTCTGTTTCGATGAGGTTAGAGGAAATAATATAATAATTTAGTAATCCCCACCATTACTTCCTGATCATCAATGGGCCACTCGTGTCACCTGAACCATGAGATGGGAACCAAATATATTTGATAAATAAATAAATCAACAAGAAGACAACACTATCAGCTACTCATAAAACATGCAACAGTTATCTCTTACCTGAAATGTTTAACTTACTTTGGGGTTGAAGTGTTTTCAGCAGGCAATGTTCTTTGCACGAGTGAACGTTTGGTAATGGAAGAACGTTTTACTGGCTTGGGAAAAACGGTGGGTAATGAAGTTCCTAAGCGAGTTGTCCTGTGTTTAGCTGTAATGAAATGATAAGGAGGATCCGGTATCATTTAAACCACATGCCATGTCTGTGAAGGAATACTTAGTGAAATCATGCCGCACAAAAGAACAAAAAAACATTATTTCCTATTTGATTTTAGCATTTTGCTTACAAATATTTCACTACCTTATTCCAACAAGACACTAGATCACCAAATCACAGGCTCTCTTTAGGATCCCACATTCCCACTTTGTGGGACCATTTCCTGTCACCGTCTCCTTCCTCATGTTTCTCAATCTGAGCAACTTAAGGTACGTGGACTTCAACTCTCAGAATGCTGGCTGGGGAATTCTGAGAGCTGGAAGTCCACACATCTTAAATTTGCCAAGGTTGAGAAATACTGATCCGGATGGTAAGATAGGAATAATATTTAGAATATTCTTGTTTTTATTTTGCTTTCTATACCTACTGTGACTTTGCTAAAAATAAAGTTGTAAGTGTATATTTTTAATCTTTACTGCTATATTTCATTAATGAAGCATATAAAAATTCATATTGATAATTTTTTATTGTCTATTTATGTCAAGCTAGAACCAATTAGCTTTTTTTCCATATAACTTGGAAATGTTTAAATCTGAATGACACAATTATTTCATGGGATTTATGGTTAATTGAGACCTGCTTGTAGTCAGTAAATCTAAGTATTACAGTCATGTTATACATACAAACTGACACATCTTTATTTTAAGCAGAGGTGGGATTCTACCGGTTCGGACCAGTTCAGGAGAACCGGTAGCTCCAACAATCAGCTGGGAGAGAACTGATTCGCTCCGATGATCAGGTGGGCCCACCCACCCACCTCTGCACTTTACTGACTTATATCTTCTCAGCTGAGTTGCATAGCAGAGCGGATTGCCACACCTCAGCTGTGTTACTCCCCAGCAGTAACGCGGAAGGTAAGCTTTCGTAAAACTGCGCACAAGCGCAAAGCGCGCAATCACCAAACCAGTTGTTAGTACAGTAGGATCCCACCACTGATTTTAAGGGATCATTTACAGACAGCAACGCTAAACTTTTAAATCTGACCCCAGAGCATAAACAAAGATCATACCTTCTGAAGAAAGAACAGGGTTGGAAAAAAATCTGCTGCAAGATGATCTTTCAGCAACTCTGAAACTGACTTGTCGTTCAAGTTGCTCCCGAATGTGTTGAATGTCAGGCAGTTGTTTCTTTCTCTCTTCTCTAGCAGTCTCAACAGATATTAAGACTCTGTTCAGATGATCACTTGGGATGCCACGCACTCCCTGAACAGGATGAATTAACGAAAATTAAAAATAATTTTATTTTTTCAAGAAGAATATAAATTATTCTTGGGAAATGATGGAACAATGCAAAGACAACAAGAGGGAGGGAGGGAGGAGCTTCCAATTTTTTCTGCATCAAAGTACATGAGTACATATATTGAGTACATTTATATTAAGTCTTAATTTATTATTACAAAAAAGAGCTCACTTTTTCTATTTTCCAGTTTTTCTAATAATCAGTCACAAATCATGAGTGCATATTTTTCTGTTTCATGCAAAAAAAATCTATTACAGAAAAAACAATATATTTAAGGTTGACTGGAAATAAGTTTTTTCCTCTTTTCATTAGATTCAATTTAATCTGCTAGTTCCATCTTCTTCACCAGACATTCCTGCATTATGGGTAGTGTTGAGCCTTTCTCCTTTTGAACATATAATAGTCTTGTTACAGATATACATCGCTTCTTTACAGGCACTGACTTCTTTGCTGAGATTTTGTCTTTCACTTTTTTCCAATTCAGAGGCAATATTTTGTGCGACTCAGAATGTCAGGCCGGCACACCTGAAGAGCGCTGGTTTGAAAAAGACATTAACATTACTTCACTCATTTGAACTATTTAAAGTGATCTTACTGATTTAATTCCCAAGGATTCCAACTTTTCTGCTAGGGTCTGCTCCAAAACAGTTCTCAGCTCTTTTGTTAAAGAAGGATCACTCTTCAAGATATTTATCATGTGAGATTTATTCTTTCCTATTTGGGGTACTTGCTTTTCTATTTCTGAAACAAGCCAGATATTTTTCTTTAAAAATTATATCATAAAATCAATGCACGCTTCATCAAAATATTTGAAGTGTATTATGCACTCACCTGAATTTTCTGCCTAACAAATTCAAATGTTTCTATATCAAAAAGCAAAACAATCTTAATTTTAAGTATATCTGGGCCAGCTGTAGAAGTCTGAAATTCAACTCTTTCTTTGGTCATAACTGCATCTGACAAATCATGTTATACATTAGGTATCCGTTTAATTATAGGTACAGTAAATCCATTAAAAAGTATGTATTATTTATTTTAGTGGACGTACTCTTAAAAATAATTTTCAATCCATACCAATGTAGGTAAACATACAATGTGAGCATAGAATCCTAATAATACTACCGTGTGTCCCCAAAAATAAGCCCCAACTGGAAAATAAGCCCTAGCATGACTTTTTTTTCAGTATGCTCATAATATAAGCCCTACCACAAAAATAAGCCAGAATTAAGATTGTCAGCCAGATGGACGCATTTAGTACCATATTTCCCCGAAAATAAGACCTAACCAGAAAATAAACCCTAATGCATCTTTTGGAGCAAAAATTAATATAAGATCCGGTCTTATTTTCGAGGAAACACAGGTAGTTCACTGAATATAGTTTATCATCCACATTGTTACTTATTGTGTTTATTAGCAATTTCATCTATGATTTTTTTTCTCGATCAATTTGTAGCTACTCTCAAAACTACTCTTGATATAGAAACTTTAATAAACTTTAATAAATAAATAAATAACCTTAACCAGTGACTTTTGTCCAGAACGGTATAAGGTCTCTTGGTCAAATAGGTTGGACTAGAAGACTTCCAAGGTCCCTTCCAACCCTATGATTCTATGACTTTTTGAAGCCAACTGTAAATCTAGATCTGTATGAATAAGACAGAAGGTATGTTCAAACAGTGGGCTGAAAGCCATACAAGCCAAGAATTGCATCAAATGAACTACAAGGAATTCTAACAAAACCCCAAAATCAAGACAAATTCAAAAGCAAGGAAACTGATTGGCCCTCTTTCCCTGACTTAATTGTCTGTAGGTGTAAGAAAGTTCATGGCCGGACATAAGAGGCTGGACATAAGAGATGAATAAAACAGAATCCTAGAGGGAATAGTGGTGGACACTAAATTGGCAAAAAGGGAAGCCAAGAAATAGGAGAAGCTACTTTTCAAAGGGCAGCGTCACATTTCTTCTGCCAGAAGACACAAAAACACTGAGGCTATCTGAAAATGTTGAGGTGAGACTTTTTGTGTCTTCTGGTAGAAGAAATGTGACGCTGCTCTCTTGTCACACAGACACACAACGCAAGAAGAATTTAGGCCACAAAAACTTCAATTGGTCCTGTTGATTACCTTTTTCATTCTTTGGAAGCTCCTCTATGGGCTCCAGCATGGGTACCAAAGGGGGCTGTTCTAATAATGAGGAAACACATGAATAGCAACAGAGACAGAAAGACAGACAGGATAAAAACAGGTAAGGATAAAGCCCAGAGAATGAAAACAATTCAAAGAAAGTATGGAAAAGTACCAGATGCATATTTATTTGGTGATTAAAGCCCAATCAAATGCAATTATTCATTATCAACTTAATACAATTTGTTACTTCCTCCAGCTACATGCACCTGGCAAAATATTTATTATCATGCATGGCTTGTTTTCAACCTCTAATCACGTACTGTAGGTTAAATGGATGATTTTGGGGTTTAAACTAAAAAAAAATGCCACAAAGAAATTTGCTCTGATTTTTCCTCCTGAAATCATATAATCCAACAGAAGTTAGGACTTTGTCTGTACATCATGTACAGATATCGGGGACAGTGGAAAGATACATTATTTCGGTCAGGCTGCAGAAGCAGTCAATTCAATCTCTATTCTTGTATTAAGGATGCATTAATCAATTCCAGAATTACATTTCCCAATAGATGGCAAGCCGTAACAGAATTGTTATTCTGTGATGCAATTCTCACAGTACAGTCCATTGAAGTTTTTCAAAATTGGATGGTTACTTTATCTTGGGCCTTAGGATTTTCTCATTATGTGTAAATGAGAAAACTGAGTAAAAACTCTTTGGCTATCTGTGCTCATATGACAACAGACCTATCAAAGGAAGTATCGTTTTACTAGTAACAGTTCAAAGCAAAGTGAGACATTTTATGTTCAAAACCACAAAACAAGAAAAACCCTAAGGCCCAAACTGATGTAACCACCCAGTTCAGACCCAATGGACTGTACTCTGAGAATTGCATCACAGAATAATATTGCTGTCATGAGCATTTAGCATTGATCTTCACAACTGGCTCATGTTTACATTTAGCTAAATTTAAGATAACCATTGAACACTTAAGATTCTCTTCTTCAGTTTTCCAGCTTAAATGTAAATTAAGAAGCCAAGTGGACACTACTTTGCAGGTAAGAATAGTTAAGCCAAATTGTGCCATCTACCTAAACTGTTTCCCTGCTCTACGGTACAACCAAAGTTCCACTGTTCAATGATTATGGCAGCTATGCTCATCAAAAAAACCATTCAAATCTCTACTTGGAACACCTCAGCTTTTGCGTCTACCCATCTTAATATTCCAGCTTTTCTGGGGAAGAGATACAGTCATTATAAATCTAATCTTTGCCAACAACAGCCAAGCCTCCTACAACTGACCCCATCCCATTGGGTTCACAACCCCTAGTGATCACAGAAAAGGCAGTGCAGGACCTATTTCACAGATAAAAAACAGGAAAAGCTCCAGGCCCAGACAAGATAACTCCTTCTTGCTTAAAAGTCTGTGCTGACCAATTGGCCCACATCTTCACCCATATCTTCAATAAATCACTAGATATGTGCTATGTTTCTTCTTGCTTCAAACGCTCTACCATCATCCCAGTGCCGAAGAAGCCCACTATCAAGGAACTGAATGACTACAGACCAGTTGCTTTAACATCTGTAGTCATGAAAGCCTTTGAAAGGATAGTGCTTTCTACCTGAAAACCATCACGGATTAGAGGAAGGAAGAGGGGTAGAAGAGGGAGAAGGAAGGTATAGGGTGGAGGGAGGAGAGGATGTAGATAAGAGAAGGGGAGGAAGGTCTGGAAAGTAGAAGAAGGTAGAAGAGGGAAGAGAGTTAAAAGGAGGGGGTGGTGACTGGGCAAGCCCGACTAATTGTATATGACTGTACATTGGATGAGTTGTTGGATATGAATGTAAAAATAAAACTTTTTTTTAAAAAAAAAACCCATCACAGATCCATTGTTAGACCCCTTGCAATTTGCATACCGAGCAACAGATGATGCTGTTAATATGGCTCTGCACTACATGTTACAACATCTTGAATCTCCAAAGACCTATGTAAGGGTCCTCTTTGTAGACTTTAGTTCAGCATTCAATACCATCATTCCAGACACTCTTCTAAGTAAGCTAAACCAGCTACAAGTACCTGAACAGTCTTGTAAGTGGATTACAAGCTTCCTAACAAACAGGAAGCAGCAGGTGAAGCTAAGCAGGATCACATCAGATACCTGTATAATTAGCACAAGGGCCCCCCAAAGCTGTGTGCTCTCCCACTTCTCTTCTCTCTGTATGCCAATAACTGCGTCTCCAACGATTCATCTGTTAAACTACTGAAATTCGCAGATGACACAACAGTGATTGGTCTCATTCGAGACAATGGCGAATCCGCATATAGACGTGAGGTCAAACGACTAGCCTTGTGGTGCGATCGTAACAATCTGGAATTGAACACACTCAAAACTGTAAAAATGGTGGTAGACTTTAGGAGAAACCCCATACTTCCACCTCTCACAATACTTGACAACACAGTATCAACAGTAGAAATCTTCAAATTTCTAGGTTCTATCATATCGCAAGATCTAAAATGGACAGCTAACATCAAAAACATCATCAAAAAAGGACAACAAAGACTGTTCTTTCTGTGCCAACTCAGAAAGCTCAAACTGCCCAAGGAGCTACTGATCCAGTTCTACAGAGGAATTATTGAGTCTGTCATTTGCACCTCTATAACTGTCTGGTTTGGTTCTGCAACCCAACAAGAAAGACACAGACTTCAGAGGATAATTAGAACTGCAGAAAAAATAATTGCTACCAACCTGCCTTTCATTGAGAATCTGTATATTGCACGAATCAAGAAGAGGGCCGTGAAAATATTTACAGATCCCTCACATCCTGGACATAAACTGTTTCAACTCCTACCATCAAAACAACGCTATAGAGCATTGCACACCAGAACAACTAGACATAAGAACAGTTTTTTCCCGAAGGCCATCACTCTGCTAAACAAATAATTCCCTCAACACTGTCAAACTATTTACTAAATCTACACTATTAATCTTCTCATCGTTTTCATCACCAATCTCTTTCCACTTATGATTGTATGACTGTAACTTTTTGTTGCTATCATTAAAGGTTAAATTGCAACCTATGACCATCATTTGTGTTGTAAATGTTGTACCTTTGATGAGGGTATTTTTTTTCTTTTATGTACACTGAGAGCATATGCACCAAAACGAATTCCTTGTGTGTCCAATCACACTTGGCCAATAAATTCTATTCTATTCTATTTTATTCTAAAAAGTGAACTGATTGTAATAAAATGTCACCAGTCTACACTCTCAGTTTGCCATTCTGCTTCAAGATTGCATACAGAAAGTCTTCAGTATGGCTACAGGTATATGAAGATCATTTATATGCTGGGCCAGCCCCATGTCCAAGAACGTATTTTTTTACAGTTCGGGCAATCATGTTAAATTTTCTTTCCCCAAAAACAATCATTCCTCTAATAATGCCATTCTATTGGAGAGTAAAAATGTAAGCATACTAGACTCACACATAGAGTGCGGGGGAATTGGGAATAATAACGCATTGGCACAATACAAACCTGGTAACTTATTAATTGCACCTGGTATCAAAGTCAAAAGCAGGGAAGGATAGTTGCCACTAGCAAATTAAGTTTCTTCATTTGTCACTTAGTTTGTCATGGATACCTACGTTTATACAGATCTGGCTTTAAAGCAGTAACTATAAAAGGCAGGAGGAATGTGAAGGTGCAGGAAGAGAGACATAAAGAAGTAAAACGGCTTTCTGCTACTTAAATAGGCAATCACCAATAAAATAACCAGATCAAAACCCAAATATGTCCAAACTAAGTAAGGAATGCTAAATGCTGAGAACTTTGCATACTGATATCATTTAGACATTTTTGTATGTTTAGAAATAGCACAGGTTAAATTGCTACTCAAAGGTAGCATCAATAAACAGAATCTGCTACTACAGGTAATATCTATATTTATTTGAAGAAGAAAAAATACCGATACCTGTACAAATTGAACAGCTACTCACAATGACAAATAAAGATTCCCTACATCTTAAAATTTCCAATCCAAACAATCCAATTGTTTGAATTGGCAGCTATCATATGATAGAATTCCTGAAGAAGATTATACTTCTATAATCATGAACTTTCGTATGAGATGCTAGAGAGATTCCATCTTACAATGCTTTGATTTATATTGACACATTGGACATTTTGCCTCTGGATTGACATAAATTGTCTAAAATTGGTATTGTCCATATGGCAATTCCATAAATTGGAATTGTCTCTGGTTCCACATAAAAATGGCTCTGACAAATTATCATAGAAAGACAAAAGGCAAACTGGCAAGGCTGAAATACAAGCAACTCATCCACAAGGTACCAAGTAGAAATGCAGTTTGTACCCTGAATATACAGTAAAGCCACTTCATTGAACTAACATATTTTCTACTCTAGCAAAAATCCTTTTTATCGCAAGCAAACAATTGAGGCGAAAAGATACATAACTTGCTTTGTTCTTGAATATGCCTCAGAGGAGGGGCTGGGCCTTAAAAATACGAATCTGTTTATTCCCAGACCTCTTTTGAACATGGTCTCTCTTTCTCTTACCAGTACACCCACTCATTTCATTCCCTCCCCACCCTCTTCATTTTCTTTTTGAGAATCATTCCTTTCCAAACACACTTGTTTCTCCTTGAAGTGCTCCTGGCCAACCAGAAAAGCAATTAAATGTTACAAATGAAATAAATCTCCAGATCCACCCAGAGCCTTTTGCAAAATGTGGGTAATGGTTCTGCAGGCATAGTAGCCCCTGGGAGCACTACGTTGCTCCTGCTCTCGCTAGTCTAGCCTATCCATTTTCTCTCGTCTCTTGCATATTTAGAAACCTCTTGAGATAAAACACATTTCAATTAGGTGGGTTTTTTTAAAGGTCTTATTATTACAGGCTTTATTCAAGGTGCTTACCCCAGATTAATATAAACTAACCTTGGACAGCAGATTCTGGACGCTCTTTTGATAATAGTCTTACAGCTGGGAGAACGGATTGATTTTCTGCTTCAATTCCAAAATCTATTGAGCCAGCCACAAATTAATTTGATTACAACAAAGTTTTATGCTCTTAGTTAAAAATCCTTCAATTTTGATTTTAAATAGAAACAATTATTGTACAGAAAGAAAATGTCAGCAAGTTACATTTACGTCAATAAATACAATGACTGAACTTTCCAATATATTTCAGGAGAGCTTAATAAAAAAAGATTGTTCCATTAATTAAATTTAGTTGTTACTTATTATTATCCCAAAGGACAATACCTAAGGATTTGCATGTCTATTATAGAAACCTACCATGCATGGATGACGGGCTTGATTTGGGTTGAATATTTTGTGCTGAAGTTTTCACTAGAAGAAAAATATAAGAGGATATGTCAACCTTCCCCTTAAAATAAACTGCACATATTTTTAAACAAGGGTGTGTGTTTTTTCCTGCAAAAGCAGTTTTATAATAAAGTTTAAAAAAAATTGTGGAACATTTTAAACTCTTTCTTCCTTAAAATCCCCACTTACCTTCAGATAACTTCGAGTTTTCTACTGGTTTTTTTGAAGCCAGTTTTTCTATCTGAAATTACAGGACAGAAAACAATCGATATTGATGCAGAAGTGAGAATTTGCTTATATAGTGCTAGTTGGGCATCCGCCCTTTTGTCAAAGTAAGGCTTCCGGGTAGGTGATAGGGCTTCATGAACAGATGGGAAGCCAAATGAGGCTCTTGCAATACCTCCTCCCTGCACAAAGTCTCCCCTCCACATGAACTGTTCTTAATTGGTCCCAGACCTAAAGCCAAACACATACAGTAGGTGGAAAGAAAGAGGAGACTATTCCTTGCTATAATGAGCTCAATGTTGGCTCAATAGAATTGTTGTGACCCAGGCCCAAGTAGGTAGTTGTAAATACAATCAGTTCAAAAACAAACACTATTAGAAGAGCTGAGAATTAACTCATTCTCAGTGTCATCCAAACTAAATCAAAACAAATACTTCAGAACACAATTCTTCAGTCTTATCATCAACCTTGGTCTAATTAGGCAAATTGCCAAAGGCTTTTCTTGGCAAAAGTTCAAAAGCAGAAGACACCAACAAAAAATAAATGCAGCAAGACAAGGAGCAAGGCTATCAAACTTGTTTTCCAACAAAGAGCCCAAACACCGTTGCTGGTCTTTTAAGCCGGGGGGGGGGCAATCATCTCTTGGCCCTACTCTCGAGTTGTCCTCTTTGCTTTAGCTGCTCTTGCCTTCTGGCAGCTCTTCTCATGCATGCATTAGGAACAGGCTCCTCCTGTTCCTCTGCCTCACTACTATCAGTCTCTGGAGGCTCCGGAGTCCGCACATCACTCCCGGATGGCCCTGGCCCCACCTCTGCCTCCAACGCAGAGCCCTCACCCTGTCCGACTCTGTTGCTAGCTCTCCAGGCTGCTGGCGGACCACAACAAGAATACCTTATGCCACCAGGCTTGAAATTTTGGGCTTGGACAACCTGGAACTATACTGCCTACGGTCTAACCCAAGTATAGTACACAAAATTGTCTGCTACAACGTATTACCTGTCAATGACTACTTCAGCTTCAACCACGAAAATACATGGGCAAACAATGGATACAAACTCAAGGTCTAAACTCGATTGTAGAAAATACAACTTCAGCAAAAGAGTGGTCAATGCCTGGAATGCTCTGTCCGACTCCGTTGTTACATCCTCAAACCCCTATAGCTTCAATCTTAAACTGTCTATCATAGACGTCACCCCGCTCCTAAGAGGTCCATAACAGGGCTTGCATAAGTGCACCAGGTCTGGCCCTGTGGCAAAAAGGATATTTTGTCACGGCCAAATTATAAGTAAGTCTCCTTCATCAATTAGTTCTGGTGACTTCATAGCCATGAGAGTGGCTGATAGTGGTCCATCGAAATTCTGGCTTCTGAGTCCAGCTCCCCAAGCCCTAAGTTTGTATTGCTCTTTTATGCACATTTCCTTCCATTTTTCTAATTCTTGGAAAAGCAATGGCCAGATGCTGCCTAAATCTGTAATTCATCTTTCAGCAGCCATGCTGTATTGCTAACTTGCAGCCTACTAAAGGAACAAGAAACAAGGATTGTAAGAACACAAAATGAGAAGTACATAAGGATAGAAAATATTTACTTGTGTAATTACTGGAATTCCGTCCATATTTTTTCACATAAAGAAGGGCCCTTTGCTCATGCTCTGGCATTTTAGAAGGGCACCATTACATGGAACAGACCTGATGTTTCTGGATAACAATAAGATCATTTTGTTCTTGCAGCTTCTGTCCTAGTTCTTCTAGCCTCTTCTGATAGAAAATGTTGCTCATATTCAGTTCCTCAGCCACTGATGCTTTAAGCTTCTCAATTTGAGCTGTGAGCTGAACAGGTCAAATATGGAAAAAGTCTATTTAACTAGAAACATTCTGTTTATCTTATGGTATATTATGTATCTTATTATATATTTGTATATTTATGATATAAAATTACTGGTCTAATTTTTCTCCTCTCAATGTTTTTTGGTCATAAAAATTAAAGGGAAGACTCTCTTCCCCTTCAGCACTAGGAAAATAGAAATATATGCACTATGGAAAGTTAATTAAGACGTTTCCCTTTTATGAGAAATAATTTAATTTATAAAACAGGCTTATTTTCTTAAGGAGTTAGAAAATCCATTAATTTATTATACTTTTGTGCTCTTTGGTACAATTAGGCAACTTAGGGCCCTCTAGATAGTAACTAGAGAGTATCAGGGTGCCTATCCTACTCAACAGGTTTGTGATGACACATAGAAGATTTGTGTAGCTGTCACAATCAACCAAAACCAGACAACTGCATTATGGGCATAACAGACTATATAGTTTGCAGTGGTATGCTTTCAGAGAAAAAGATAGGTATATCTATTATATATCTTTTATATTTTTTATATGATGCAAAATGACTCTTTTAACCACATCATTCCACATTTCTCCATTTTGTAAAACTCCTTTCCTGAGTCTTCCTATTCCACTGGAAGCTAGAAAAAATATGTGATGTAAGTATAAATTGTCAAAATTCCTAAGTTTACCATGTTTGTGATTATCTTATAAACCGTGAATATATCTATCCTATAAACTATGAAAAAAAACACACACACACACTTTTACCCTTTACTTTCTGTATTTTTAACCTTTGTCATATATAAAACACTTCTGTCAGGGAAGATGTTTCTCCATTGGAATTCTCGGCTTTACCAGTTCAAATGTTCAGAGAGAAATCTGAATGTAACTGAAGAAGTTCAAAGTAATTGTCATAGCATACTTCTTGCATGCTGTAGCTTATTTTTCAACAAAAGAACTGAACATGAATACTTTATGCAGTTATTCAGCATGGGAATCAGTGAAATTTTACATAAACTAAAATAGATTTTAAATAGTCATTCTGAATGGTTTACCACATTTTCCTTTTTTTATTACTTTTTTCTATGTAGGAAACTTTCATTCAGATTTACCTGGTACTTTTCATTTTCATGTTCTTCTTGAAGACCTTGTACCTTAGAAGACCACTTAGCTTCCTACATAGAACAAAAATGATACTTTGAACAATAAACTTTATATCGCTTAATTTTGTTTTATTGAAATCCAAGCTATCACCTTGTGTCTAACTCACAATATAAATAAAATCCCAATATGAACTGCTGCACCAGAAAAGCAGCCATGGAGATTAAAAACTGGTTGTAATGGTATAACATCATTATTTGCTACACTACATTACCATTAGAAGGTAAACATGGTATGGTAGTTATTAAATAAGTCCACATTGCTTATACTAAGAAAGTAAATTTAAACAGGTTATCTGAGACTAGAATCAGACTGTGAAATTACTTTTGCTTTCTGTGCCCAAGTTGGTTGCCTAGATCACTTCATGTTCATATTGGAGCTACTGAACCCACTTAGTTTGAGAATACAATAGACATTATGAACTAATTTATCTTGTAATTTTAATGTTTGGGATATTACTAAATGCACCTGGCCCAGAGGTTCTAGAACAGGGGTCTCCAACCTTGGCCACTTGAAGACTTGTGGACTTGTGGCTGAGGAATTATGGGAGTTGAAGTCCACAAGTCTTAAAGTGGCCAAGGTTAGAGACCCCTGTTCTAGAATACCAACTTATCAAAAATCAAATTCCAAGCATTTGTGGAAAATCTTTTTTTTTTTGGTGGGGGGAGAGAAGGGTATCCCAGAGGTTATGGCATTAAGGAGAGGGAATCTCCATTCAGATGAAAGAAGACAAATATTATGTCCAACCCAGATATACATTATGCCACACTCTAGAACAGTGATGGTGAATCTTTTAGATACCGAGTGCCCACACTGCACGTGCGAGTGTGCAAACTCGCAAATGTGCAAGTGTGAATGTGCAAACATGCGTGAATGTGCACATGCGCAGACATGCACATGTGCTAACATGTGAGGGCATGCACACATGCGCAGCAGAGACCCAAAGACCAGCTGGCCAGCGGGAGGTGGGGCATTCTACCACTGGCAAGAGGTAAGATCTTTTTCTTCCGTGAGCTTCTGTTTCGTCATTTGCAGGGAAACAGAAGCTCACAAAAGAACCGCCATGGAGATCTGACCTGGGGCAACGGCGCACGTGCCGGCAGAGAGGTCTTTGCGTGCCACCTCTGGCATGCATGCCATAGGCTCGCCATTATGGTTCTAGAACAAAACCGAAAGCTGAAACCACCTTTTACCAATTTAAAGCACAACTGTGTCTGAATCTGGAAGAAAATACATTAACATAATCTGAATATTCCTGAGATATCTAATTCTGCCTTCACTCGCCCATGTCCCCAAATGAACTTAATCTCAATCATCCCCAGCCAATGTGCTCATTCTTGGCTTTATTACGAACTGATTGGAAATGTGTTCAGCTTACAGGGACATGAGGGAAGACCAAATGCACATAAATTCTGTCTCCCTGTTTAAACCAGATACTTGTGGCCTGGAGTCTGAAGTGACAGTGCCTAACTTTTGTATTAAATTACCTGTTTTTCAAGAAGCTGCATTACATTCTGATGATCCATAGCAATCCGATGTTTCTCATCTGTTAATTCAACGGTATCTTTTAAAGTGCCTAAATTGGATTTCAGATGTTGGTTGGACTTTTGTACCTCTAGCAAATGCTAATAGGGATGCAACAGCAGCAAACAAAGTAAATTCAAAGTTCTCTTTGAAAAAATAAATAAGCTGGCATATTCTGTTAGAAAATACTTTTAAAAGGCAAAGTATTTTTTTGCAATCTCCACCAATCTCAAAATCTAGCCATTTTCTTGAACTCTAATTACTTAAATATTAAATCACCCCACAAATATATATTACAATTATTTGTTTTTAAGTTCAAAGGAATAGGTGCTCAATCCACACTTTCAGAACCTTTTCAGGAAAGTAATGAATATGTGGCAGAGGTGGTATTCAGCTGGTTCTGACCAGTTCTAGAGGACCTGTAGCGGAAATTTTGAGTAGTTCGGAGAACCGGTAAATACCACCTTTGACTGGCCCCACCCCATCTATTCTCTGCCTCCCGAGTCCCAGCTGATTGAGAGGAAATGGGGATTTTGCAATAACCTTCCCCTGAAGTGGGGTGGGAATGGAGATTTTACAGTATCCTTCCCCTGCCACGCCCACCAAGCCACACCGACAGAACCAGTAGTAAAAAGTTTTGAATCCCACCACTGATATGTGGGGCAAAAGGGGATAGAAGCGATACCCTTCCCAATTGAAGGGGTTCTGATGAACAATTTTAGCAGCTACAGATGAAAATAATCCTCAGCTTGAACATAGCAGGAATACAGGTACAGTGGGAAAGAACGGAATTTGTGGCTGAAGGACAACCAGTACTACTAGCTTAGGTTTTTATAAAGTTCTACGCCTTTAAAATATAAATCATAATACACTGCAATATTGCTCTATAGAGTACACCATCCAATTTCTCAGCTACTTACATTTTCTAATTCTGAATTTTTTGCAGTTAATTCTTTAAATTCCTTCATAAACATCTCTTTCACCTTCTCAAGTTCACGGGCCAATTTTTCCTTTTCTTCCTCCTTCCATTTGTGAAATAAGTGCCGAATCTCCTCCTCTTTGGATCGGCGATCTTCATATTCCTGAAATTGAATGAAAAAGTTATTTTAAGAATTCCAGAAAGTCCTTTTCTACAATTCCTGCCTTTTGATCATGATGCTTATTTCAAACCAACAAAACCTTATCATAAATTAATGTGATATGTGGATTGTAAAATATTCCAATCTATCTAGAGGATTGCTGATCAGTGAAAAAGGTTTGCAGGGAGAGATAATAGAAATGGCGATGTGTGAAAATGTACATTGTATATCCTTTTAACCTGGCTCATTGCTAGAACAAGTTTTTGATAAAAATCTATGGGCAGGATAGACAATTCTGTGAAGTTTCCCAAAGAACATATAAAAGAGGTACGAATTTTATATGCAACCATCATCTAAAATAGTCAATAATCTTTTCCCATCTACATTTCACTCTGTAAAGTGCAAAAGTACCAAACAAGGCTAGTCATTTTCTTCTTTGAATGTTGATATTGGTTTAGACTTATAATCTTAAATTAGTAATGTATAATTGGATGGCATCTTAAAACTGAGCCTTACAGAATATACCCTACCTTAGACAGTTTGACTATATGAGCATGTTGCTCAGCTTCTAATTGAGACCTAGTAAGTTGTAACTGCTCCTTTAGCTGGTTGATCTCCTCCTGCAGTTTATAAGTCTGTGATTTTTTCTTCTGATCTGTTTCAAAGAATGTATAATGGTGTTAGTGCCCATTAATATACTTCAGAGAAATGCAGTTCTACTTACACAGACATTTGAAGCATTATTTCTTCCTGTGGAATTTAATACCAAGTACTTCCTCAGTATATTACCATATAAAGGATGTAACAGGGACTCCTCCAAGCTACTTTAACAGTAAACATTCTATAAAAGCTACAGAGTACTTTTATCATCATTAGTTCAATGTACTTTGCAAATACTAGCCTACAAGAAAATTCCTCATTATCAGGGTTTTCATTTCATTATCACTTTTTCTTCCAAATGTTAACATACTCCAGCCATGTCCTAGGTCAGAGTGGACCCTTCTATATGTCCCTGTACTAGACCCTGTACTAGAGCTCACACCTTTTTTCACACTGAACATGCTGTCTGGGACTGCCAATAGTTGTTGTTCAGGAACATATAGAGGCCTACAGAGAAAAGCAAATAAGTGTAATGAATATTGTGAGGCAATGCTCTTCACAACTTTCACTCTTCTAGAAATGTTAAATTGCAGATGCAGGCTGCATAAATCCGTAAGACCCTTAGATGGCAGCAAAGTTTTTTTTGCAACTTAAAACTGCTAACCTGAATTTCTCTTTATCCATATTATTGTGATATTAAATGTAAGCCTTGCAAGTAAAGCAACTATATCTGAGAAGGCAATTAAGCTCCTAAATATCAGATATGTTCATCTATTTTTGAGCTAGCTCAAAAATACCAATCCTCTGTAATTTAATCAGTCAGAACCTGCAGTAATTGGAAGAAAATTTGTGGAAAAAGTAGAATACAGATAGAATGTCTTTGATTTGCTTTTGCTTTATGCAAAAACTATGTCCAATTATGTCCTAGAAAATTATATCCAGTTATGTCACAGAAAAGAAGTTATTTACCTGTTCATTGCAGGAAAGGAAATTATGTCCAATTATCCAGAAAACAAAAGCGTATAGTAAACAGTAGATTTGCTTAATGACCATAGTGTTCATTTAATGAAATTGGGTCAGCCACATCCTGCTTTACAACCATAATGACTTATGCCCTTAAGTGCTAGACTCAATTACTGTTGTAAGTCGAGGATTAGTTGTAGATCCTTTCCTCTGATCATAACTCCACCTGCCGAGGAGTTTAGCGGTTATCTATACGATAAAATCGCTCAGCTGAGGGACGGTCTGGATCGAATTTGGGATGATCCAAGCGAGGGAGAGGAGGCACGTCTTGTTGAGTCCATTTGGGATGAGTTCGACCCTGTGGCTCCCGAGGACGTGGACAGGTTGTTGGGGAGGCTTCACGGCACGACATGTTTACTGGACCCGTGCCCTTCCTGGCTGGTACTGGCCACTCAGGAGGTGACACGAGGCTGGCTCCAGAGGATTATCAACGCTTCTTTGTTGGAAGGGGTTTTCCCTGCCGCCTTGAAAGAGGCGGTGGTGAGACCCCTCCTTAAGAAGCCCTCCCTGGACCCAGCTGTTTTGGGTAATTATCGTCCAGTCTCCAACCTTCGCTTTGTTGCGAAGGTTGTAGAGAGTGCCGTGGCGACAGCTACCCCAATACCTGGATGAAGACGCTATCTAGACCTGCTCCAGCCCGGCTTCCGACGCGGATACAGCACGGAGACAGCTTTGGTCGCATTGGTGGATGATCTCTGGAGGGCTCGGGACAGGGGTTATTCCTCTGCCCTGGTCCTATTAGACCTCTCAGCGGCTTTCGATACCATCGACCATGGTATCTTGCTGCGCCGGTTGGGGGATTGGGAGTGGAGGCACCGTATATCGGTGGTTCTCCTCCTATCTCTCTGACCGGTCGCAGACGGTGTTGACAGGGGGCAGAGGTCGACCGCGAGGGCCTCACTTGTGGGGTCCTCAGGGTCGATTCTCTCGCCTTCTGTTCAACATCTACATGAAACCGCTGGGTGAGATCATCAGTGGTTTCGGGTGAGATACCAGCAGTACGCTGATGACACTCAGCTGTACTTTTCCACCCCGGACCACCCCAATGAAGTTGTTGAAGTGCTGTCCCGGTGTTTGGAAGCCGACGGGTCTGGATGGGGAGAAACAGGCTCAAGCTTAATCCTCCAAGACGGAGTGGCTGTGGATGCCGGCACCCGATTCAGTCAGCTGCAGCCGCGCTGGCTGTTGGTGGCGAGTTATTGGCCCCAAAGGATAGGGTGCGCAACTTAGGTGTCCTCCTGGACGATCGGCTGTCGCTTGAAGATCATTTGACGGCCGCTCCAGGGGGCCTTCCACCAGGTTCGCCTGGTTCGCAGTTGCGCCTTCCTTGATCGGGATGCCTTATGCACGGTCACTCATGCGCTCGTTACCTCTCGCTGGATTACTGTAATGCTCTCTACATGGGGCTCCCTTGAAGTGCGCCGAGGCTTCAGTTAGTCCAGAATGCAGCTGCGGGTTATAGAGGAGCTACACGTAGCTCCCATGTAACACCGATCCTGCGCAGGCTGCACTGGCTGCCTGTGGCTTTCGAGTGCACTTTAAGGTGTTGGTAATGACCTTTAAAGCGCCCATGGCTTAGGACCTGGGTACTTACGGGACCGCCTGCTGCTACCACATGCCTCCCACCGACCCGCACGCCTCCCATAGAGAGGGACTTCTCAGGGTGCCGTCCGCCAAACAATGCCGGCTGGCGGCCCCCAGGGGAAGGGCCTTCTCTGTGGGGGCACCCACACTCTGGAATGAGCTTCCCCCGGGTTTACGTCAAATACCTGACCTCCGGACATTTCGTCGCGAACTAAAAACACATCTTTTTATTCGCGCGGGGCTGGCTTAAATTAGTTTTAAGGGGAAATTTTATTAATTTTAAATGGGGTTTTTAGTATGGAAAATTTTAATTTCAGGCTAATTTAATAAGTTTTTAAAAGGTATTTTAATTTGTATATTGTGTTGTTTTTACTTGTTGCCTGTACACCGCCCTGAGTCCTTCGGGAGAAGGGCGGTATAAAAATTAAATAAAATAAAATAAATAATAAATAAATAAATAAATAAAATAAATAATAAACAAAAAATTAAAACTCATTAAAAAATAAAACCTAAATTTAAAAAACACTAAAGTTAGATAATGTTTTATATATACAAACTGTATTTGTACAATTCACTTTAGCTTAATAAAGGCCTTAGTAGGTTCTTGCATATTGGCAAGAAGTAACAAATGTGTTGTATTTCCTAATAATTAAATGGCTCTCTAAACGAAGTCTCTTCCTCGTTCTCTAAATAGCACCTACTGCACTTGCTTGGTTTTTTTCAAACAAGAAAAATTATGGATTGGATGTGAGTTTTGAAATCTATTTATTTATTAAACACTCACCAGTGACTGGTTCTTGTGAATGGCGACGCTGCAAATGACTGTGCAGGAAGGAAGCGTTCATAAAGGCTTTGTCACAAAACTGACACTGTAAAGTAAAAGTTTGGTTAAACAACATCTGTGAAACTAGGGATATTTATCTTTGTATGTTTATTTTTATCTCTGTACGATTCGATGTTTGTCATTATGTTGATGACAAACATCAAAAATGGCACTTGTTTTGTTCTGAAAACAAGTGCCATTTAAGTAGTTTAATGGTAGTAGTATGGTGCAGGGAACTCAATTCTGAAACAAAAGGACTGAAAAAGACTTCTGATTAAAATGTATAAATATTACAAACATTACAAGCATATGCTTTTAATATGCTTTTAAAAGTACAATGCATAAAAAGAAACTTAATTCTTCTAAATTACTACTGTTGACAGCTGGTGGCAGTACCCAGTTGATGTGGGTTAGTCTTGAAAGAATCCCTGGATGGAAGGAAAATGAATAGTGACTAGACAATTCATGCTCCATTGATGTCATCACGTGAGCATGAGGATGCTGCAATAGTCGTAAGTATGAAAAACAGTCATAAGTCACTTCTTTCAGTGGCATTGTAAGATCAAACTAATGTTGAAAGTTGAGGAGTACCTATCATGTAGATTCAAGATAGCATAATTCACACTGTATTACACTTAATTAGGTTATGGCAGATGAAACTGAATACTGGATTGTTGGTTTCAATTCTGCTGCAATGTACAAAGACCATACAGTAGGGGCATTATAGCACAATTCAGAAATGTCTGAAATTCTGCCAATGGACAAGGTAAGCAAAAGTCAACAGTTCTGTGCAACTCTCTTAAAACTTTGAGCAGAAAGAAGTGACAGAAAAGATTAGCCCACCAATGTAATTTAGTAACTTTAGGAGAATAGCATTATTGAATGTATATAGGGCAGTGATTCACTTAATCACTGTGACAAGGTCATCAAATGAGACAAAACTCAACAACTATTTTTCTACCTTCAAAAATAGTCCCCAATACTTTGTTTTGCTTTATTTACAGCATTTGTTATTCCTAGGTATCAAAGCAAAAGCAAAAGACTAACTTGTAGTGGGGCTTCCTCACAGGCCAATATTCAGAAGAGTATCTTATTTGATACCATCCATACTGAGTTCAAATCACCAAACTCACAACCAAACCTATTTCCCTTACCCAAAAAAAAGTGGGGGGGGGGAGATGCTGTAATCCGCATTTATACGGACACAACAAAATCAAACGGCCTTTGAGTCACATCAACTTCTATGTGCCAATTGTCTTGGCAAGCTGGCTGCCATGGGACTTTTTTTTTCCAATCTCCCAGGGCTGCCCCCAAGAAGTAACCCAAGCCAGGGTCTGCTTAGCTTTCCAGTTCTGCCAGATTTGGCCATATCTCACCTCAGGCCTCCTTGGTGCTCTCTTGGCTGTTTGGTGCTTTCTTGGCTGTTTTCTTGCAGACTTTCATTACCCAAACTAGGTAACATCACTGCAGTGATGATGTTAAACTTGTTTGGATAATGAAAGGCCTGCAAGAAAACAACCAAGCTCAGAGCATCAAGGACCCTTCAGGTTAACCCTGAGCTACAAATATTCTCCTTTACACGTAGTCCTCGAGTTACGATCATAATGGAGCCCAAAATTTATGTTGCTGTTTTAATTTAAATATTAATTTATGTTAACATTTAAGTGAGTTTTGCCCCCTTTTACAAATGTCCTTGCCACTGTTAAATGAATCACTGCATTTAATTGTATTTAACTGTAACTTTGTTGCTTGTATCCTTACGATTTATACCGATATTGTTTACTGATTGCTTATTTATAGCCTATAACTATTATTAAGTGTTGTATCATTAAGTGTTAAATTTGTACCCTATGACTATCATTAAGTGTTGTACCTTATAATTCTTGACAAATGTATCTTTTATGTACACTGTGAGCATATGCACCAAGACAAATTCTTTGTGTGTCCAATCACACTTGGCCAATAAAAAAATTCTATTCTATTCTATTCTATTCTATTCTATTCTATTCTATTCTATTCTATTAATTCAAGTTATCATGTTTGTTAAGTGAATCCAGATTCCCCATCGACTTTACTTGTCAGAAGGTCGTAAAAGCTAATCCCATGACCCCAGGACACTGCAACCCTCATAAATATGAAGCAGTTTTATCTGAGTTTAATATTGTATATTGTATATTTTAACTTGGCTAAACTTCGGGAGAAGGGAGGTATAAAAGTCTAAATAATAAATAAATAAATAAATAAATAATGAGTTTTGATCATGTGGCCATGGGAATGCTGCTGCTGCAATGATCATTAAATATAAGTCAAATATAGGTCATCAGTCCCTTTTTTTCCAGCTCCATTGTAAGTTCCAACGGGTCACTAAATCAACTGTTGTAAATCGAGGACTAACTGTATTAATAGCCCACCTCCCCAAATCCATCAGTAGCCCCGCCATTAGGATCCCCGCCAGCCGACCTGGTGATAGGTGGCCCCGGCCTGGAGCATCGTCTGCTGGGTGGCGATCATCTTCTTGCGGCGCTTGCACTCCTCCTTGAGCAGCCGGATCTGCTGGGCCCCGCGGGCCACATCCTTGGCCAGCAGGTCGCGGTGAGCATCGGCGGCGCGAAGCAATTCCTGGCCGGCGCGGAGCTGGGCGCTGAGGTAATCCTGGGAGTGGAGCAGGTACTCGAGGCAGAGCTGGGCCAGGCGCAGGAGCTTGAGCAGCAACGGGTCGGCGGGGCCCTGGCAGTGAGGGCAGCGCTCGCGGCCGGCGTTGCAGAAGGTGACGTGCTCCAGGTGCTCCTGCAGCACCGCCACGTTCACTTCGGCCGCCACGCGGTCCACTTCCACGGCGCTCAGGCGACGCCAATCCGGGCCTTCGTGCCGCGGGCGGAATTGGAAAGGAGGCAGGGCCATCCCGGGCGGCGGAGAGGTCGCCGCCGCCGCCGCCATTCGAGCCGGCGGGTCCGCCTGTTGGGACAGAAAGAAACGGGGGTCCCGCACCGCCACCTGCCGGGGGTGTCTTCGCCGGCCTGGCGGGCGCCGCATGTCTCCCCCGTTGCCGCGGCAACCGAGGCGGCGTTGCCGGAGGGTCACGCGAGGAGGGGCTCCCGGCTAACCGCCCACGAACAGGCCTCCGCGACCCTCGCGGCGAGTGGATTTTTCCCCGCCTTGTCATCCTTCCTTTCCTTCCCTTTTTTTCTCCCCCACTTTTTGCCAGCGGGCGGATCCCGCGCTGCCTCCCACAATTTTCCCCCCCTTCTCGACCTCAGGTGCTTGAAGGGGTTTGGAAAGGCCACATGCCTTCAAGCGCCCGTGGGGGTGAGAAAAACGCTGCTTCAAGAAACCGAGTTTCCCTTTCAAGCTCCCCCGCTGCCAAGCCGGGCTGAGGAACTCTGGACAGCCGCTGGATGGCAACAAAACGAAGCAGGAAAGCCCCTGCTGCCTTTTTATCCAGATTATCAGGGATCCAGACTGTTAGGGGCTCCAGGTAGGCTTTGGCTGGCCTGGGGAGTGGGGGGAGAGAAACTCCCACACAGAGAGGTTTAATCTTTTATCAACGCCCTCTCATAAAAATAAATTTCCATTGCATTAGAGCAAGGTAAACTTTATTCCCTGGCCATGCAAAGTTTCCCAAACTAGGAGGAATCACTAGTCTCTATTTAACGGTTTGAATCATATGCAAGCAAAATTGCCAGTTTCAGCTTTGGCACACCCAAAAGTAAAGGTAAAAAAATATATGCATAAAAACAATCAATTTTTGGCTGCCCACTGAGACTTCAGAGCAAAAAAAAAGAAGGTGCAGAGAAGTTGAATGCAAGCATCACAAGGTCTTAATCCTAATTTCAGGTAGATTATCACTGGATTTGTTTTTGGAAGCATCACTTTTACTGTAAGCACCCATTTTGCACTTGCAATGCCATAATCACTCCTAATTTTTGAAGCATGTAAATAATACAGCATCTGACATATAATAATCTAATAATCCTTCAATGCAAGGGCACTCAACAATGTTTAGGATGCAGTCATTATATATTAAGACTGGGGGGAAAACATCATTGATGTAAAAACAAGCTTCCTATGACTGCCTACTTCCCTCCCTTGCTTTGCATTTCCAACACTTTTGTCCAAATCAACACAATGAAAATGGTTGTTTAATTTGGATTTAACTTGTGGTTTGCTGCTAAACCAATTGCCTATTATTGTGAGGATTTCCATATTATAGAATATAAATTAAATCGGCTTTCAGCACCTCCAACTTCAGTATGATTCTCTATGATTACTGTCATATACATACAAATATGAAAGTTACATATATACAGATATTCACACAATTCTCTGATCCTTACGATTTATACTGATATTGTTTCCTGATTGCTTAATTGTAGCCTATGACTATCATTAAGTGTTGTATCATTAAGTGTTAAATTTGTACCCTATGACTATCATTGTGTTATAAGTGTTGTACCTTGATGAAGGTATCTTTTCTTTTATGTACACAGAGCATATGCACCAAGACAAATTCCTTGTGTGTCCAATCACACTTGGTCAATAAAAAATTCTATTCTATTCTATCTCTGATGGATAGAGATAGGGATTGCCACCTGCAATCCCATAACAGTTCATGCCCCTAAAATGGAAGGAGGGGGGGGGACCACAATATTATTTTTTATCCAATAAAAGCTCACGTGAAAAAAGCCAAATGAATATTGACCCAATATGCAGGTCAACCGCATGGCTTATTGCTCTAATAGGGGTGTTAAAAAAAAAAGGCACCGCAATTCGAAGCACTCCTTCCCGCGAAGTTGTGAAAGCTAAGCAAGACTAGCGAGGACATGCTCGAAATCAAGCTTTATCCCAAAAGCCAAGTCCAATTGCAAAATAAGAGGGAGGCGGCAGTCGAGGCTTCTTTTAGAGAAGAAGCAAACGGGTTTCCCGCCAGCCCCGCTTCCCTCCTGGGTTCGCACGCCCAAAGCCGGGGCTGCAGAGCCAGGACGGGCTCCCTCTGCTGGGTGAGACGCTGTCCCGAAGAAAGGAGCTTCGCAAGGGGTCGGCCGGCGGCAGAGCCGGGATAAATCAACCCCCCACGCGATTTGGTCAACCGCATTGAAGGGCTCTCCCTTCCCCGAATGCGGCGATCCACCCGGTCGCTGCTCCCCTTTCGCTGGGATCTCGATTCGCTCGTCTCACCTGGATCAACCGACGTTCCAAAGACGCGGCTTCCTCGCCTGCCCAACCCCGCCTCCTGCTCTTGCGCATCCCGCAAGCGAACGCACGGACCCCCGCCTTAGGATGCTTGGGCCCTCCGCGATTTTCCGCCCGTCTTCCCCGCTTTCCTCCCGCTCCTCCAATCCGATTATCCCCAGGCGGGGTGGAGCGAACGGAGGCAAGAAGAGGCCTTGGTCTCGTGGCCGGGAGAAAGACCGGGATGCAGAAGAATAAAGCAGCTCCTTCTATTCCTCCGGGAGTAAAATTCCAGAAGTGCGGCTGGGATTAATTTGGGATCCGCCGATCAATGCCGAGGAAGCCAAGCGCGGCCGGCTGCAGGCTACGGTTTTGCAGAGTCGGCTTTATGTAGAAGCCGCTTCTGTGCAAACCAGTCCCAAATGAATCGGTGGCTAAATGTGGTGCCGAGCCACGCTGTTCGTGAAGACTCTCCTTTCGGGGCAATCGTGCAGAAAGGGGCTGACTTTCCCTTTTTCTACTTAATCGTTTGACCCACAGACTGTAGGGGCCTCAGCCAAATATTGTCCAAGGTCAGATATTGGTCAGCTTCTGAGTTGGGGCAGGTTGTCCATGGGATGCATGGGCAGGATCTTTTGGCACATCCAGTTGCTGGTTTTACCAAAAATGAAAAGAAAATCCGAAGCTGCAAGTTCAACGGGAACGAGGAATCTAGGAAGCATGAACATGGTTGAAATGAATCAACCACACCTTGATTTCTTAGACATCATTAAACTGGGATAGACCAGAAGTGGATACTTTCAGAAAGAAGTTACCTGGACACAAAATGCAAAGCACTTCATAGCCAAAAAAAATGTATCGCAAGAACAGTTGTTGAATACAGTGTGGCTGATGGCCGAATAATACAAGTTGGACTTGAAAACACATAATCAGTTGTCATAACCTTTTAGCTCAGCACCTCAGATTATGCCAAATTTTCTGATCAAGAGGAGGATAGTGATGGCTTCTCCCAGAGCACCTCATCACCATTCTCTTGGGTTGCCACATATTCCCCTCCAGCATCTCTTTGCAAGCCTGCTTCCTTCATGTGCTGTCTTGGAGGAGGATGACCCATTGGGTCATTGCTTCAGAAATATTTCCTTACCTAACACTCATAAACCCTTGTACAATTTCCACAACACTTACTGCACCTCCTTGTACCATTGTGCCCCTCTGCAATCTCTCCAGCCCCATATGGCACTGTTCTGATCCAGCCTTAGCAGAAACAAGAAACAGACTCTTTGTCACAAAAAAACTCTCTTATTTATCTCTTGTGAATTAATTGCATTCACGCACTGAAAAGTCCAGGCAATAGTCCTTCAAGGAGTTAACTGCAGTAATAGACCTTATCAGTTCCTTGCCATAATTTCAAGGCCGTGAGCTTCCCCGCCTAAAGGCTGCAAATTAAGTTCTGGCAAGCAGTCTTGTGGCATGAAACACAATGAGCAAAATCTTCAGAAATATAAACTCTTGTCTCCTACGACAACCAATCCCCTTTCCTTCTATTTATTCCCCAGCCAGGAAGGGGCCATTCAGCATCCATGTGTGCTTTGCTTCCCAAGTCGACTCCTTGTCCTCCATTGCTCACCTTTCCTAACTGCTCTGTGCGTACGTGCATCTGGAACAGGCCCCAGCTGTTCTTTCTTCTCACTCATATCAATCTCCAAAGGCACTCTCCAGTGGCTGAGAAATGTCAGAAGGTCCTGGCTCTATGTGGCCGAGGCACAGCATCCATCGGAGCCTTCCCCAGACTCTAGCACTGGCCCAAGTTCCTCCCCAACCTCCTCATCATCTGAGTCTGCCAACAACTCCACTGGTAGTCAGCACACCTTAAAGAGACATCCAACCTAGGAGAAATTTCCTCACAGTGAGAACAGTTACTCATTGGAACAGCTCGCCTTCAGAAGTTGTGAAAGCTAAGCAAGACTAGCGAGGACATGCTCGAAATCAAGCTTTATCCCAAAAGCCAAGCCCAATTGCAAAATAAGAGGGAGGCTGCAGTCGAGGCTTCTTTTAGAGAAGAAGCAAACGGCTTTCCCGCCCGCCCCGCTTCCCTCCTGGGTTCGCTCGCCCAAAGCCGGGGCTGCAGAGCCAGGACGGGCCTCTGCTGGGTGAGACGCTGTCCCGAAGAAAGGAGCTTCGCAAGGGGTCGGCCGGCGGCAGAGCCGGGATAAATCAACCCCCCACGCGATTTGGTCAACCGCATTGAAGGGCTCTCCCTTCCCCGAATGCGGCGATCCACCCGGTCGCTGCTCCCCTTTCGCTGGGATCTCGATTCGCTCGTCTCACCTGGATCAACCGACGTTCCAAAGACGCGGCTTCCTCGCCTGCCCAACCCCGCCTCCTGCTCTTGCGCATCCCGCAAGCGAACGCACGGACCCCCGCCTTAGGATGCTTGGGCCCTCCGCGATTTTCCGCCCGTCTTCCCCGCTTTCCTCCCGCTCCTCCAATCCGATTATCCCCAGGCGGGGTGGAGCGAACGGAGGCAAGAAGAGGCCTTGGTCTCGTGGCCGGGAGAAAGATCGGGATGCAGAAGAATAAAGCAGCTCCTTCTATTCCTCCGGGAGTAAAATTCCAGAAGTGCGGCTGGGATTAATTTGGGATCCGCCGATCAATGCCGAGGAAGCTAAGCGCGGCCGGCTGCAGGCTACGGTTTTGCAGAGTCGGCTTTATGTAGAAGCCGCTTCTGTGCAAACCAGTCCCAAATGAATCGGTGGCTAAATGTGGCGCCGAGCCACGCTGTTCGTGAAGACTCTCCTTTCGGGACAATCGTGCAGAAAGGGGCTGACTTTCCCTTTTTCTACTTAATCGTTTGACCCAGCCAGAGAGAAATGGGAGCGTACATGACCCGTTTGAAAGCTTCCTAGAAGCAAGCGAACTGCAAGGAGTTCAGACAACCGCAAAGGGCATACTTCTTGAGCCACTGCGGTCCGAGGTCATCGACATCGCGGAAGCCCTGGCAGAGCCAACGCCGTACAATCGGTATCGTGGCAAACTCTGCAAACACGCTAAAAACCATTTCGCGCCAACGCCGTCCAAATCGTGCGGCGTTTTGAATTTGAGAGCGCCGACAGCTGAGGCGAATCCATCGGCGACTACATGGCCGCCCTGCGGAAAGCCTCCAAAGACTGTGGGTACCGAGACCTGGACGAGGGCTGCTGGAGCAACTCATCCGTGGGGTCAGAGACATGCGTTTGCGGAGGCGGCTGCTATCAAAAGCAATCTGCGCTGGCAAAGCGCCTGGGCCAAGCCAGGCGCATGAAATGTCCACCCAAGCGGCGGAGACCCAAAAAATGTATCGCAAGAACAGTTGTCGAATACAGTGTGGCTGATGGCCGAATAATACAAGTTGGACTTGAAAACACATAATCAGTTGTCATAACCTTTTAGCTCAGCACCTCAGATTATGCCAAATTTTCTGATCAAGAGGAGGATAGTGATGGCTTCTCCCAGAGCACCTCATCACCATTCTCTTGGGTTGCCACATATTCCCCTCCAGCATCTCTTTGCAAGCCTGCTTCCTTCATGTGCTGTCTTGGAGGATGATGACCCATTGCCTTTATTAAAATAACTAGACAACCTATGACCCATTGGGTCATTGTTTCAGAAATATTTCCTTACCTAACACTCATAAACCCTTGTACAATTTCCACAACACTTAATGCACCTCCTTGTACCATTGTGCCCCTCTGCAATCTCCCCAGCCCCATATGGCACTGTTCTGATCCAGCCTTAGCAGAAACAAGAAACAGATTCTTTGTCACAAAAAACCTCTCTTGTGAATTAATTGCATTCACACACCGAAAAGTCCAGGCAATAGTCCTTCAAGGAGTTAACTGCAGTAATAGACCTTATCAGTTCCTTGCCATAATTTCAAGGCCGTGAGCTTCCCAGCCTAAAGGCTGCAAATTAAGTTCTGGCAAGCAGTCTTGTGGCATAAAACACAATGAGCAAAATCTTCAGAAATATAAACTGTTGTCTCCTACGACAACCAATCCCCTTTCCTTCTATTTATTCCCCAGCCAGGGAGGGGCCATTCAGCATCCATGTGTGCTTTGCTTCCCAAGTCGACTCCTTGTCCTCCATTGCTCACCTTTCCTAACTGCTCTGTGCATACGTGCATCTGGAACAGGCCCCAGCTGTTCTTTCTTCTCACTCATATCAATCTCCAAAGGCACTCTCCAATGGTTGAGAAATGTCGGAAGGTCCTGGCTCTATGTGGCCGAGGCAGAGCATCCATCGGAGCCTTCCCCAGACTCTAGCACTGGCCCAAGTTCCTCCCCAACCTTCCCGCCGAAAATTCAAATCGGCCAATCAGGCGCGGGATCGGCAAGGCGACCCGTGATTGGCTCAAACAAAAAGCGCGAACTCGAATCAAGCGACGGTGATCATAGGCGCGCCTCAACCCGGGTGGAGAAGAAAATCTTCACCAAGCCCAAAATAGAAGGAGTGCCGTGCCGACTAGAAGTGGACACGGGTCAGCGATCACCATCATGTCCTGGGACACTTTGGCGAAGCTTGCCATCAGTCAGCGCCACCTGCAAACACAACGGCTACGAGTCCACGACTACCAAGGAATCGCATCCCTGTTCGAGGACCACCTCTGTCCGAGTCGAGTACGGACCACACAAGAAGACCCTGCCCATCACGATCGTCGAAGGGACCCTGCCTAGTTTGTTGGGACTAGACTGGTTCCGTGCATTGGGCATGGGGTGACTGGCATCTACAAGTGACTGTAACCTAAAGACACACTCATGAGCGAGTTCGAAGATGTCTTCAAGGACTGCCTGGGCAAGTACAAGGGACCCCTATTTCCTTCAACTTAGACCCCAGGTAGCCCCATTAGGTTAAAGGCAAGGAGAGTCCCTTTGCCCTTAAACCTAAGATTGACAAGGAGATAGATAAGCTCATAAATCAGGGATTCTGGTGCCAGTCGATCACGCAAAGTGGGAGACACCAATCGTCACCCAGTAAAACCAGATGGGTCAGTTAGAATCTGTGCTGACCAATTGGCCCCATCTTCACCCATATTTTCAATAAATCACTAGAGATGTGCTATGTTCCTTCTTGCTTAAAAGTCTGTGCTGACCAATTGGCCCCATCTTCACCCATATTTTCAATAAATCACTAGAGATGTGCTATGTTCCTTCTTGCTTAAAAGTCTGTGCTGACCAATTGGCCCCATCTTCACCCATATTTTCAATAAATCACTAGAGATGTGCTATGTTCCTTCTTGCTTAAAAGTCTGTGCTGACCAATTGGCCCCATCTTCACCCATATTTTCAATAAATCACTAGAGATGTGCTATGTTCCTTCTTGCTTAAAAGTCTGTGCTGACCAATTGGCCCCATCTTCACCCATATTTTCAATAAATCACTAGAGATGTGCTATGTTCCTTCTTGCTTAAAAGTCTGTGCTGACCAATTGGCCCCATCTTCACCCATATTTTCAATAAATCACTAGAGATGTGCTATGTTCCTTCTTGCTTAAAAGTCTGTGCTGACCAATTGGCCCCATCTTCACCCATATTTTCAATAAATCACTAGAGATGTGCTATGTTCCTTCTTGCTTAAAAGTCTGTGCTGACCAATTGGCCCCATCTTCACCCATATTTTCAATAAATCACTAGAGATGTGCTATGTTCCTTCTTGCTTAAAAGTCTGTGCTGACCAATTGGCCCCATCTTCACCCATATTTTCAATAAATCACTAGAGATGTGCTATGTTCCTTCTTGCTTAAAAGTCTGTGCTGACCAATTGGCCCCATCTTCACCCATATTTTCAATAAATCACTAGAGATGTGCTATGTTCCTTCTTGCTTAAAAGTCTGTGCTGACCAATTGGCCCCATCTTCACCCATATTTTCAATAAATCACTAGAGATGTGCTATGTTCCTTCTTGCTTCAAACTACCATCATCCCAGTGCCAAGAAGCCCACCATCAAGGAACTGAATGACTACAGACCAGTTGCTCTAACATCTGTAGTCATGAAAACCTTTGAAAGGCTAGTGCTTTCCTACCTGAAAACCATCATGGATCCACTGTTAGACCCTTTGCAATTTGCATACCAAGCAAATAGATCAACAGATGATGCTGTTAATATGGCTCTGCACTACATCCTACAACATCTTGAGTCTCCAAAGACCTATGCAAGGGTCCTTTTGTAGACTTTAGGAGAAACCCTTCCATACCTACACTGCTTACAATACTAAACAACACAGTATCAACAGTAGAAACCTTCAAATTTCTAGGTTCTACCATATCGCAAGATCTAAAATGGACAGCTAACATCAAAAAGCACAACAAAGAATGTTCTTTCTGCGCCAACTCCAAAAGCTCAAACTGCCCAAGGAGCTACTGATTCAGTATCATAGCTCATTGCCATTATTACTGGTTTGCGATGCCTCCCCTTACGGGGTGGGGGCTGTGCTCAGCCACAGACTTCCAAACGGCACAGAAGCCCCTATAGCCTTCTACTCCAGAACGATGTCCTCCACAGAGAGGAACTACAGCCAGTTGGATAAGGAAGCGCTAGCAATTGTGTCAGGGGTAAAAAAGTTTCACGAATACGTTTTTGGTAGAGACTTTGAAATTGTTACTGACCATAGACCGCTGTTAGGGATACTGGCTGGCGACCGCCCAACGCCTGTGGCACTTTCGCCACGATTGACCCGATGGACTATCTTCTTAGCCGCTTATTCCTACAAGCTGCAGCATCGACCCGGAAAAGAAGTGGGGCATGCGGACGCTTTAAGCAGATGCCCACTACCAGGGGCGATCGAAGACCCCACTCCGGGGACGCCCATCCTGCTAATTGACTCTTTGGACTCTGGCCCAGTCACATCTAAGGAGGTGGCTCGGGCATCATACCGGGACATTACTTTGAGGACTGTACTCGGTTGGGTACAAAGAGGGTGGCCCGCTGCGCCGGGCGAACGGTTTAAGGAATTTGTAAAAAAACGTGGGGAACTCTCGGCTCAAGGGGGGTGCCTGCTATGGGGCGATCGAGTGGTGATCCCGGAGAAATTGAGGGAAAGGGTATTGGACCTCCTCCACGAGGGTCACCCAGGGATCGTAAGGATGAAGGGGCTAGCAAGAAGCTATGTTTGGTGGCCACTAATGGACTCAGAAATTGCTGAGAGGGTAGGAAAATGCCAGGCTTGCCAAGAGTCAGACCTCTACCCCAACGGCCCCAGTCAGGAATGGGAAAAACCCCAAGGGCCCTGGTCAAGAATCCACATTGATTTTGCTGGCCCTTTCCACGGCCAAACCTTCCTAGTGGTTGTCGGCTTTCTCTAAATGGTTGGAGATCATTCTCATGAGATCCATGACAGCCGAGGCAGTAATCGCAGCCCTGCGGCACCTATTTGCAACCCACGGGTTGCCTGACACGCTAGTATCCGACAACGCCCGCAATTCACGGCAGCCCAGTTTGAGGAATACTTGGCAGATGAGGGCATCCGACATGCCCTCTCTGCGCCTTTCCACCCTCGTCGAATGGCCTTGCAGGCGTTCCGTCCGGGCGCTAAGAGGCATTGTCAGACTCAAGCCAGGCGAC